>NW_012267316.1:1525668-1678477 GCF_000151885.1 Dipodomys ordii
TGCTAGCTATGTCCTTTGCCATGCAGAAGCTCTGCAACTTCATGCAATCCCATTTGTCCAACCTTTCTTTGATTTGTTGTGTTTCCGGGTCTCTATTTAGAAAATTTGGGCTTGCACCAAGGAGACCTAGGGTTTCTCCTATTCCATCCTGTAATGTTTTCAGAGTGTCAGGCAGATTATATTCTGTCTTCCCCTTTGTACCAGGAAGAAAAAAAGATTGGATACTGAAGGCAGCTTTAGACCCTCATGTGCCTGGAGACAACACCAGAAAAACTTGGGTGAACATACTTTCACTAACTGACCTTTATCCATGTATTTATCTTCCCAAACCTTGTAACCTTTGGGACTCAAAATTCTTTTCCTCATGTAGTCACTACTCTAAAAACTTAGCGCTATTTGTTAAGGTTGCCTTATAACCCGGAATTACATTGATTTCTTTGAGAACTCAATTGTTTGTTCTCTCTCTCTCTCTCTCTGTCTCTCTCTTCCTCCCTACCTCTCTCTCTCTCTCTCTCTCTCTCTCTCTCTCTATCTATCTAGCTATCTCTCTCCCTCTCCATATATATTCCAATATCTCTCTAATTGCCAGCCCAGGCAGGAAAGTCCATAAGACTCCTATCCCCAATAACCATCAGAAACCAGAAGTGGCACTGTGGATCAAGTGGAAGAGCACTCACCTTAAACTGAAGAGCTCAGACACAGTGCCCAGGCCCAGAGTTCAAGCCCCATGACTGATTTAAAAAAGTATTGCCTCAGTGAAACCAGGGACTCTCATCATGACCCTGAAGTCATTTCTTAAGGACAAAGAGGTAAACAAAATAGTTTAGAGAACATTGTGAACAAAGAAAGGAGTTTCAGATAAAGGTGTCCATAGTTAAGCTTTTCCAAATACCACCTATATTTCAGAGACAGGCCAAAGCTGGTGGCTACAGAAACATGAGGGGCCCAAAAATAGTCTAAAAGAAGATAAAACAAATAAGAAAACATGAAACTGCTTTCAAAATAAGGAATGAATTCCTGGTATGTTGAATATGCCAGGAAATTAAATATTCAAGTCAAGCTGAAAATCATCAGTTTCCTTATCTGTAACTTGATGTCTACTGCATAAATGATTTCCTAATTGAGCTTTTGTAACTCATAAGTTTAATTATAGCACAAAGCAGAATGACTGGTAATTAACATACTGTGAGAGGCTGAGGAAATAAATACTTAAAAAGGGATATATCAAAAGTATATAAATTGTACTAGAATAAGAAGATTAATGAGAAAACTCTGCTGTAATATATGAAAATGTATAAATATATATAAAATTAGTGATACTTATAAACATAAATATAATAAATTTAAATACATACACATGTATATACACATATACATACATACATTTTTATATATGTGCATATACATATATGTACATATGTCTACATACATATATATGTACATACTTTATAGATACATGTATATATGTATGTATACACACACATACACACACACATATATATTGATAGACAGACACAGATAGATTGGAATTGCAGAAACAATAAGAGAATTATCTGAGGAGGCTTGGGGTTATCGGGTATAATCCCAGGCATGTCAGAAATGAAGCAGGTGTGGTCTGAGGCCAGCCAAGGCAAAGTTAGTACAAGACTCTATCTCAAATAACAAAAACGAAAACTCAAAACAAAGGGATGGGACATGGCTCAAGTGGCAGAATACTTGCCTACCAAGGCTGAGGGTCTGAATTCAATCCTTGGAACCGAAAAACTACTTGAAGATGAACGCTACATTCTTGACAAGTCTCTAGTTCCGTTTACACTAGCATTTCACTTTCTGGAGCTGTTCACTCTGTTATTTTTTTTAATAAATGTATTCTTTTTACAGTCTGTGATTACCATAGGTTTTTTTTTCATCTCCTTTACTTCAAAAAGAGGTAAGCTCCTAGCTGGAAGCCAAGAAGAACCAAGCACCATCAAGTTTCCTCCCCTTCCCCCCAGGAGGACACCAAATGATCTTTATACCGGCTTCATGTAGAGTCCCATCTTTAACAATAGGAAGCCTCAGTCTACACATAAATGAATTTTGATGCTTAGTCTTCCATTGAGATTTGGAAGCACTGTATTCTTTTCCAGATCAAATATGGTCTAAGCAGTCTTTTCCTTTTATTTTTCAGAAAGCTTTCAGAGAAAGATACCTGAGGGTATTTTTTTCATCTCGCTGTAGAATGAAAGCATAGAAGGTGCATAAATGCCCACACAGCAAAGTTAATAATAGTCTACGAGCAGTCTGTTTTTAGATTAATAGAACTAGTTTACACAAAGCAAGCCTGTACTGTGAAAAAAGAAAAGAAAATAGAAAGATCTTTAAATGTTAGGAATGATTCTGGATAAACTTTAAGAGAAAAAGTAAACATTTTCTTTTCCCACATTGAGTTTAGAATAATTAAGTGAATTCAAAGCCTGAGCCACTTCATAAAAGGCTTTTTAATTGCTCCTATTGATCATGACCTAAATTTGCTTCTGCACAGTTCATGGAGCAGCACTGGCATTGAATGGAATCCCTTGGGGAAGAAAATTCACAGTCATTCTAACATTATCCAATGGATCCAATGGGAGAATAACTATTTACATTTATTAACACACAGAGAAAGATCATTTTTGTTGGTAGACCAGATAACTATGGCTTCATGGCTAATACATTAAAAATATAATATTTGAAAACCAAGAATTCTCTCATTGGGTTTTGGTAGATCATGATTTTAGTTTATCTCTCATATACACATAGGTAATCATTCTAAATCTATTGGATAATTGAAGTTGTACATAACCCTCACAAACAGACATGCTGATTCACTCAATGATGGTGCTTCTAAGCATCAAGAAACCTGTAGAGTAAAACATACCACTCAGGGTCCAATAATTTGGATAAAATGACAAAATCTCTCTGCCTTTTCTCTTTTCATAGGAGAGGGGAATCACTGTGGTGATTATTAATGCCAGTCTGTACCAGGGCTTAAACATAGGCCTTCTTGCTGTCTCTTGGCTTTTTTTGTGGAAGGCTGGTGCTCTGCCACTTGAGCAACATATCTGCTTCTGGATTTTTGCTAGTTAATTGGAGATAAGAGTCTATAGGTTGGCTTTCAACCTTCATCCTCAGATCTCATCTTCCTGAGCAGTGAGGATTACAGATGTGAACCACTGGCATCTGTCTGTGGTTTTGTTTCTGTTTCATTGCAAATCAATAGATTTAAAAATTCTAAAGTAAGCCCAATGCTATTGGCTCAAGCCTACAATCCTAGCTATTCATGAGGCTGAGACCTGAGGACTGAGCTACTCAAGAGGCTAAAATATGAGGATTGCAGTTCAGATTCAGCCCAGGAAGAAAAGTCCCTGAGACTCTTAACCACAAAAAAGCCAAAACCAGAGCTATGGAACAGATGACAGAGTACTGAGAAAAAAAGCTCAAGGACAGCATCAGGTCCTCAGTTCAAATACCAAGAACACTACCACCAAAAAAAACCCCAAACACTCTAAAGTAGATTTCTCTACATTTATATTGATTGGAGGGGGATGTGTACATAGGTGCTGTCCTTGAGCTTCTATGCTCAAGGCTAGCACTCTGCCCGTTGAGCCACAGCTCTACTCTCATCTTTTTGGTGGTTAGTTGGAGATATTATGAGTCCCATGGTCTTTCCTACCAGGGATGGCTTTGAACCACAATCCTGATATCTCAGCTTTCTCAATACGTAGGAATATAGGTGTAAGCCAGTGGCAGCTGGGTAAAATTTTTAACTGGCATTATCTATAAAGTAAGCACTAAATCTACAAATTGCTCCTGAAATAAAAAGGACATAAAGAAGGTTAATATTAAGATGTCAGTTTTTCTCAATGTGATCTATAGCTTTCATGCAGTCAAAATAGGTGGGGGTGGGGTAGGGTGGGAGATGGGAAGGGATGGGAAGGGGAAACAAAGGAAGAGGCAACAATGCTTGATAAGAAATGTACAAATTAATTTTTGTTTTTGGGTCCGATCGTGGGGCTTGAACTCTGGGCCTCAGCGCTGTCCCTCAGCTCAAGGCCAGCACTCTACCACTTGAGCCACAGTGCCACTTCCGGCTTTTTTCTTTTTGCTTATGTGGTGCTGAGGAATCGAACTCAGGGCCTCATGCATGCAAGGCAAGCGCTCTACCACTGAGCCAGCTTCCCAAGATAAGTATTCAATATTTTTTTGTTTTTTTTCCTTTCATGCAATTGTTTCTATCATATTTATAAGATGATTTCTATGTTGCTTTGTATGTCTCTCCCCCACAGTATAACCCATACTTTCACTGTATTTGATGTTGGTATAATTTGTGAAGGGGAAGAGAAAAAACAATCATCATTTAACTAGGGATACAGGTGGACCCATTGCAACAATGAGATGTATAAGTCCTTATGTCGAAAAAACGAACTTAACAACTTTGGTGGGGGGTGGGGAGAGGATGGGGGAGCGGGGAGGAGTATAGGAAGGGATGGGAGGGGGAAACAATGAGGAAGCAACAATGCTTGATAAGAAATTTACTTGTTATCTTGCCCATGTAATTGTAACTCCTCTGTACGGTATTCTCACAATAAAAAAAAAGAAATTCACACATTATCTTGCCCACGTAATTGTAACCCCTCTATATGGTATTTTAAAGAATCAAGGAAAAAATACAAACTCACAGAAAGTTAATTTATAGATATGACAAATGGATTCCAATGTCTTGTGCGATGGCAAATAACCAGAGTGGCCAACACACAATGTGGACAAAGAAGCAATCAGGGGATCAATAGATAGTACTTGATTTCAAGATTTACTGTAAATCTACACTAATAAAGACAGCAGAGCATTAGTGTGACAACGGACAAACAGATCAATGGAACAGAATAGAGAGCCCAGAATGGGACCCACACAACTGAAGTCAATTCATCTTTGTCAAATGAACAAAGGCAATTCATTGAAAAAAGGATAGACTTTTTAACAAATGGCACTAGAAATACTGGACAGTTATAAGCAAAGCAATAAATTAGGCCGTAGGAACAACAGAGATTTTGATGTGTTGTTGAGAGCAATGCAAAATGGTACAACTACTTTTCATATAGTCCAGCAATTACTCATATTGGTCCACATAGCCTTACCATATAATCTGGCAATCACATTCCCAGCTATTTACTAAACAAATTAGAATCTCCTCTCTACACAAAAAGCTTGTACCTACATGTTATTTATAGCAGCTTTATTTATTTGTAATTATATTTTCAATCAAAGTATATTAGTCCTATGTGAAATGGATTGAAAAGCTAAGGATGACTAAGCATATGGCTTATGTGGTGGAGGGATTGCTTCCCAAGCATGAGCTCAAACCTCAGTTCCACCAAGAAAAAGAAATCACGACACACAAACTAAAGAGAACATATGAATAAAGTCGGAGATTTTTTTCCTAGAGAAACATGATACTTCATGAGTATGGTTCATTTTATATCACACGTGTGGCTTAAGTGTCATAATGCTTGCTTAGCAAGTATGAGGGCCTCGAATCCAATCCGTATTGTGTGGAAAAAAGAGAAAAAAATGAAGCCAATGGCTCAAAGATATGTAATTCCTCTAATTTAGAAAAATGGAAGAGCTAGAAAGAATGGAAAGAATCTATTTCATATAACCTCTTACCAAAAGTTACAATTTTTCTTTTTTACCAAAAGTTACAGTTTTTCTTTTTTATCTCCTCAGGGAGATAAAAAATGTTTCTCTTGAAACAATTGTTTTTGCTACATTTAACACATCAAATGTGTTTTCCATAATGACAGATAAAAGATCACATTTTTCTTCAGTTTTCCATTTATTTCTCTACCTTCTCATGATTGCCTTCTGAATTCTATGATTACTACAAGAGCTGATAATCCAACCATATTTCTAAATGTTCTTTAAACCTAACAATTCATCACAAAAGAAGTTTTCACATAAATTTTATTTTAAATAAAATTTCCAAAGAGGAAAATCACATATAGACAGCTAATTCGAATTCTGCACGTATATAAGAAATATATCTAAAAAAAAAGAAGTATATCCACTCTCTCTATTTCCAAAACTCTTTGCTTACCTAAGTTAACATTGGGTCTTTGATGGGCAGCCTTAATAGATAGTCACAGTTCTTTATCTTCAGTTTTCCTTTCTTTCCTAGTAGATTCTTTATAGAGTCACCATAGTGATATCTCATAGGCACAACTTGATCATGTTACATTCATACTTAAGATCCTTCAAGGTACTAAGACGCCTCTTTTCTCCCTTTACCTTTGGCTAATTGTCTCTTATCCATCAGTACTCCACTTCAGTGGAACTTCTTAGGGAAGGGCATTCTGAGTCTATACTCAGAAGTTAGAACACGAAGTACAGTCTCAGGATGTTGTATTTCCCCTTGAACACTTGTTCAACTTCAATGACAGAGTAAGCTACATAATTACACACATACTTTTCATCCCTGCTGAGGCAAAGTGAATTTCATGGATTTATATAAGTGGTATCTGTCTTTCAATCTTAGTTTCTTAAGTGATTACATCATTCCCAAGAGAAACGAAAGGCAACACAAGGACTCATAGTACAGATGATAGAGAGGGAGGAAAGAGTAAACAATTTAGGTACCCTAATTAACTACCTGGAAAACATCATTTCCCCCTAACCATCAAATAGCCCATACTTACATAATTTCCTGAGGCTGAAGCAAGAAGATTCTATTTCCCACAATGACTCTCTTAATTATTCTGACTGAATTTTCCATTCTGTAGTTGGGGCATAGCTTAGTGGTGAAAACTCTTGCCTAACATATAGAAGGCCCAAGTTTTGATCCCCAGCATTGAAAAAAAATATTCTGTTTTAAAGTGCCTAATGAGCAAAATGAGTGAGTAAAGGGATGTACAGTGAGAGATAAGAAACAAATGGTGAAACTGCACTATTCAAAGGAAAGAATGAGAATATTATACCTGCTACAACTTGTTTGTCTCTTATCCACAGGCTGGAAGTCAATGTCCTTACATCCATTGGTGTCCTCCTGTGAGATTTGTTAAGAACTCAATCATCTCCAACCTCTGTGCCAGCACAATATAGCATCTCCTGGACATGCCACAGAGCAAAACTGAGCAAAGGCCCGCTTAGATTTCAGGACTGATATGTGACCAACTCTGGCTAGAATTCATATTTGATCACTTTTTTTCTTTTCTCAGTTGTGGGGCTTGCACTTAGGGCCTGGGCCCTTCTCTGGGTCTTTCCCCCTCAAGTCTATTGCTCTACCACTTTGAGTTACAGTGCCAATTCTGGTTTTATGGTAGTTAATTGGAGATCAGGGTCTCATGGACTTTCCTCCTAGGCTAGCTTCAAACTGTGATCCTCAGATCTCAGCCCCCTGAATAGCTTGATTACAGGCGTGAGCCATCAGTCACCAGCTTGATCTCAATTTTTAAAAACTGTTTCCCTGATAATTTCCAAATTATCTATAAACTATTAAAACTAGGTCAAAACTAAAATCATCAGCAAAACAAAGTTAATAATTCATGATTATTTTTGCAGTTCTTCCTATTCAAATGAAATGCTTGGAGAAACTCTGTAGTGTTGCTGCTCTGTGAATCTGCCCGAAACAACAGCTTTGGAGGGAAACAAGGCAAATACTGAACTGATACTAATTTCAATCCTGGAATCTATGAAAAGATAATTTAACAACAAAGGTGAAACAGTTTTATGGGGTTGGGGTTTAGAAAGTATTGATTAGAACAACATTTATAGGATTGTGCAAATAGATATATTTGGATGAAAAATATGAATTGTTAGTATTTTAAAATAAATATTGGTTAAGTATATGAAACAATAAAAGACTCTTATAAGGAAATTGAAGAGAAAGAAAGCTAAAGCCAAGTTTTGAATGCTCTCTTCTACATTGTCCCTCTGCTTTTTCTGTTCTGAGGGTATTTTCAAAGTCCCAGTGAACTCATTAACATATATGTCAACTAAAAAAAAGATTTAAAAGTTTTTCTTGGCTCTTTATTTTTTGCAGAAATAGAAACTGAAGTTGAAACACTGACATATCTCTTGCTGTTGATAAAATTACTGAGATAAAGAGATTAAAGTATACATTCTTCAACCATTAAATCACTCTTTGCTGCACATTAAAAATTCTTAACAAACTGATTAGTAAATCTGAGTTCAAAACAGTCTTGAAGTGCTTCAGAACTTGCAAAAATAAAGGCATCTTATTAATAATTATATAAAGAGAAAGAGATAAGTATGTATGTATGTATGTAGATGTTTCAAATAACATAACCTACTGTCTTACATAAGTTCCTAGATTTGTAAATTCATTAAGAAAACACCATCTGGATTATTTTCCTTGCAATTCAGCCTTTATAGTTAATCCAATTTAAAGTGATATATGTGAATGTAATTTTTTATATCTTTTATTACTTAATAGAAGCTATAGGAGTATTTTCCTTTTATATTAGTGTTGTTTTATTGGCAAAGCATAATTGCATGCACACATAAGCATAATATCTTATCATAATATATGTGTATTATATAAGATGATTAAGCCAAGACAATTAACATACCCTTTAATTCACTCATTTTCTGTGATGATAAAATTTACTCTTAGCTACACTGAAAGATATAGTGCATTAAATATAGTCACCCTTCTAAGCAACAGACCTCTAAACCTATTTCTCAGAGAGATCTTTTGCAGAAAAAGAAAAAAACCACAAATATATTTTAAATTGTCATTACTAATTTTTACTGGTAAAAATTAGAATACTGGATAGTTTTGTCAGCCTAGAACTTCAGAAAGATCTATTTGTATTTGAAGATATCCAATTAAGCAATATCTAGCGATATATTTTCTATTCATCAGACACAGTAAATTACACATATTTTTACCTCATGAAAAATAATCTTGAGGAGACATTATGTATCTTTAAAACCTCCTAAATCTTTAGATTCGCTCAAGTAGAGTAAGATCAAGATGTAGTAAATCCTTTAGTGCATAATTCTAGTCAGCCTTCATATCTTTCAAGATGAAGAATGAGCTATTAGTAGTGGCACAAACTATATTTGCAGTACTTGGGGAGTTTGAGGCAGGAGAGGCTTGTTTTAAGCCAAAATAGAGTACATAGTAAGATAGTCTCAAAATAAAGGAGTATGTAGAAAAGGGCTTGATCCATGTGAGGCACTGCATCCAAGCCCTGGTAACCATCCCCTTACCCACATATGCAAAAATGAATTAAGGAATATTTAAGTGCTACCAGTATAACTTTATAAAGACTACTACCAGAATATCACATACTCTTGTTTGTTTTTGTGATCTATGGGGATCGACCCCAGGTTCCCAAGCATGGTAGGCCCTTGCTTTACCACTGAGCTACATTCCAGGGCATAATGATAGTGTTTTTAAATAGAAGACTGCTCTTGTAAAGAAGGTTTTATTCTCCACAGATGTTGACATTGCTATAGACGAGGGAACTTAGAGACATAAAGATAAACCTTAGGAATAAGACATTCTGCATATGGAAAACACACACTGCTGACTGTCATGGTGACTGCTGCTGCACTGGCTGTCATACAGTAGGGTCTGTGATGGTGTACGTGTGCTATCTTAGTATAGAAGTGGGGAGGCAGTGAAGGGAAATCAACACAGAACCGTTGTCCCTTCTTTCAGTGCTTTATTCAATGTCTAACACTAATGAATTATAGTTAGAGGTTCAAATTTGCAGCTTTTAAAATTATATTTATATAACTATAGATGTAATCTATATCTAATTTGTCATGTCTTTAACAAGAGCAGGGACAAAAGAGTTACACAATTTGGTCTCAAGATATAATTCATGTTTCCTCCCGAAATCCTTACACATGGACCTCAAAATACTGCACGATGTGCTGGTTGGTCAGTACTATCCCTGTAACACTTCCGTTCTCACTTGCATTGGGGAGTGGATAAACATTCATGGCTGGAGGAAAGAACCAGTATTGTAGACAGGCAGAGGGTTAGCACCTCACCCAAGGTGAGGTGCAGCCAAAGTAATTAGTGTGGTGTTCTCAATGAGGGGCCCTTCCCTACTTGGCACCTACTTGGCAAAAGTGGAGTTTGCAAACAGTGGAAAATTGGTTTGAAAAATCAGTGTTCAAACAGCTTACAGAGGCACTGTACAATCACCACAATATGGCTCAGACCTCTGCCCCTGGGGTGGTTTGTCATTCTGCTTCTTTTGGAAGAAAGTATCTTAGACTCTTCCTGTATTCAGATATCTTGTAAGAAGGATAAAGGAGGGATGACTGTACACATATCAATGTTTCCATTATTTTACTATGCATTTTAAAGCATTTGCACTTCTAGGAAATAAAATTGCTTCTTGCAATCAAACAGCATGCCAGTAGCACACCATGACTCAGTGGCACATAATATATATTTTATACTTTGTGACAGATTTGATGAATTATGAAAATTGTGAATACGATGTCCCCATACAAATGAGTCATCAGTACCAATGTCCTATGGCTTATGGAGGAAGGGTTCTCCAATTTAACCACCACCTTAATATAATCACCACATTTACACATTTACAGGTAGCATCTGACTTCTGGATTTGCCCTTAGGAATTAAGCCATTTTTTGAAAACTCATGATGGAGAAATTTTTTCAGTGGATTAACTTTGGGATCATGGAAAAGATGAGGGGAAAGCAAGTATCTTCTTAATTCTCAGAAGTAGATTTTCTATTCTGAATGTTATAAAGAGAACATAAGAATCTTGTTGCAGGTAAAAACATTTTTGAAGAGATTTATAGGTGATAAAGCATCATGATGATAGTTTGACTATCTTGATAAATGATTTCATTGATTAGAGGGACCTATGCTTCTATATATTTTGCACTATCCAAATTAAATAGAATATAGTTACCAAACTACAACTGATCTAGACATGTATTTGATTCAATTCCCATTTCATAATTATAGTTTGCATTATTATTGAATGTGTATACAATTTTGTAGCCACATATATTTAGTTATGTTTGGATGGCAAATATTTTCTGAGTAGCATCCAGCCTTTGCTAAGTACCATTTTTAATAGCTACATTACAATCTCTTTAAGCATTTGTACTATATTTTACATGTCACTTCCCTATTGTTTCCAAAATATTGCAATGTAAAGCCAGGAGATTTGTGAACTTTGAAAAACTTCTTTAAGCACAGTTTAAGAAATACAATTTCTTGTATATATGGTAATTGTATACATAACATAACAATGATTAATTTTTGTAGCTTTTGTAGGAAAAGTCTATTATTAATCAGATACTATTTATAATATTATAGATTCCATTTATATTATGCTTTAGTGAGGGTAATTACCTTTTTAGCCTTTCTTAACAGATGAGAAATTAACCTTAAATTGAATTTCCTTGATTAGTTCTAAGGTTGAATAACTTCCCATATATTTGGCTAATGATTCTTGTTTTATGAATGTCATAAAATTTAAAAAAGATATCCTCATACACTGTATTCCTTGATTTTTCTCACTCAATTATACTCTTTATGCCTAATAAATATATTAAGTATTCTGTTATTTGCCTCTGTGTGTGTATGTGTGTGTGTGTGTCTAAGTGTCTGTGTCTGTATTTGTGCATACCAGTCTTAGGGCTTGAACTCAGGGCCTGGGTATTACCCTGAGCTGTTTTGCTCAAGTCTAGTATGCTACCACTTGAGCTACAGCTTCACTTCTGGCATTTTTATTCTGGTGAACTGGAGATAAGAGTTTCACAGTTTCTTATCTGAGTTGGCTTTGAACTACCACCTTCAGATCTCAGCCTCCTGAGTAGCTAAGATTACAAACATGAGCCACTGGCATTGGGCTTGTTTTATTTGCCTTTTTTAACATGGAGATTTCAATAACCACAAGTTGAACTTTTATACCAAGTACATATACCTTCTCTTACATTTTCAGAAAGCTTACAAAGACTTTTATCATTCCATTAATAATTACTTCAAATGTTCTGTAAAATTTTTTTTACTCTTTATTACTTTTATTGTCAAGGCGATGAACAGAGGGGTACAGTTACATAAATAAGGTAATAAGTACAATTTTGTCAAACTTGTTACCTGGCCCCTCATTTTTCTCCTACTCCCCCTTTTTTATTCTTAAGGATTTATTTCACTGTAGAATATGACATAGATGTTTCACTTGATTTCATCCTAGGTATTTTTGTTACCAATTATTCTGCTACTATATATTAAATAAGTTTCCTTTTCCTCAGAAATTTATGATAATTTGAGTGATGTATTTCATGTCTAAGTAACATCACTGCATTTTTTTGGCTAATAAACCCATCTGTCCATTCTCTTAGTCCTTTTGGGGTGAGGGTATTCCTGAGGCTTGAGCCCAAGGCCTTATACTTACTAGGCAAGTACTATACCATTAAGTCATGCACCTACACTTCTTATAATTCTAATTGTTTTAATTATTACTGTGCAAAAATCTTAGTTTTCGTTTGCCTATGATATCCTTACCAGCGTTTATATGTTTTATTTCCCACTCAATGTATCTTATAAACAGTAAAACTATTTACTTATGTTATTGAAAAGATGTTTTTGGAGTTTTTTAAAAAATCAAGATTGCAATAAACCTGTCAAATCAGAGAATTAAAAAATCATAATACATGCCACTCATAATTTTTATGATTTTTGAATACATATAACTCTCATTAAAATGATTATCAGGCATTTTATGTAATTTTGCCAATATAAATAAAATATTTCCACTTTATTTTCTAAAATAAGCTTCAAGCCAGGTGCCAGTGGCTCATGCCTGTAATCCTAGCTACTCAGGAGGCTCACCTTTCAAAGCTAGCCTGGGCAGGAAATCCATAAGACTCTTATCTCCAATAAACCACTCAGAAAACCGGAAATGGTGCTATAGCTCAAGTGGTAGAGTGCTAGCCTTGACCTGACAAGCTCAAGGACAACACCTAAGCCCAGAGTTCAAGCCCCACACGGACAAAATTAATAAATAAATAAATAAGTTTCGAAAAATAGCATTGATGTGTTCTCGTTTGATCTTTTGCTAGATGTGTTAGTTTTTGTGCTGCTGTTAACAGATAACTGGCATAAATGATTTAAAGGAAAATGCTTGCTTTGGGCTCAAGTTTTCAGAGGTTTCAGTTCATGCTGGGCTGACTCTGTTGTTTTTAGGCCTAGAGCAAGGTAAAGACATCACTGTAAAAAAAACCATGGGGGATAAAAGCTTCTCACCTCATGACAGCCATGAAACAAAGAAGAAATAAGAAGGGAGTAGGACAGGCACATCTTTCCAGAGCATGCCTGCAATGATACACTCCCCCAAGCAGATGCTACCTGATACTGGCCACTGCCTCCCAATAATGTCATCCTATTATGACTATACCACAGGATCAATTCTTGAATGAGATCAGTGCTCTCAGTATCCAGTCATTTCCCAAAAGTCTCTTAGTTGGCAACAAAGCTTTCAATACATGAGCCTTCAAGGTACATGTCATATTCAAACCATAATACCTAGTTATCAATGTTTTATACGTTACAGCTCTTTTCAACAATGGCATCACCAATAAAGTATAGTATATTCAACTGTTCTAATATTAATAGTTCTGCCTCCATCTTTCTCATTGCCTTGGTTAGAACATTCAAATCAATGTTAAATAATTTGGGTAAAACTAAGAATTATTAGAGCACTAGCCTTGAGCTGAAGAGCTGAGGGACAGCGCCCAGGCCCAGAGTTCAGGCCCCATGACCAGACCCAAAAAAAAAAAAAAGAAAAAAACTAAGAATTATTGCTTTATTTCTTAAAAAACAAATGCTTTCAATAGCTAATAGGTGGGGAGTTTGGGAGGAGGGAAAGTAGGAGAAAACCGAGGGAAGAGGCAACAAGTTTGACAAGAAATATCCTCATTACCTTACTTATGTAACTGTAAACCCTTTGTACATCACCTTGGCAATAAAAAAAAGAGAAAAAAAGTTAAAGGCAAATTGTAATTGATTAACTTTTGCCTGGCTAAAGTTACAGCTCCTAATTACCAAGAGTATGACTAAAGTTAGGTCATAACCCCATGCATGCAGTGGCATTGAATCTTGTTAATGGATTTTGCTATTCATTTGAAACAGAGGATTTAATTCCGATTACAAGGGAAACCTGAAAGAAATATGAAGGTCTTAGATAAATGATGAAAGTCATTTCATTATTATCATCACAACTTTGTATTGAGGATTTTTGCTGCTCAATTCCTCTATTAGACTTTGAATACAATTTGAGTAGGAGATAGACTATACCCAATAGTTAAAGCTCACGGTGATAAGACTAACACACTGTAGCAAACTGGAAGATTTTAGAAGATATTTTCTAAACAGATTACAAAAACAAGCATAGATTTGTACTTGATGACAAAGCCTAAAATGCCTTAGCATGCTAATGTCAGCAGATGTTCTCATTTTTCAACCTATACAACTTTACAGATGTCTGACAAGTCATACCATTTTATAATTTTACCTCTGTTAATAGAAGACAGATAGGAAGTTTTTTCTTGCAAAAAGATTTTACCCATAACAACATTCTCTTCTCTTATTTAGTCAAATAGGCTAAGATATTTTCCAATACAATATGCAAAATGAAGTTCAACTTAAAGGTCATTGGGGCTAAAATACAGTATATACAGAAGAGAATTCAAATGGCGTAACTCCTTAGAACAAGTAACTCAGTCTAGCAAAATGAATACCAGTAAACTGGTACTTGAGATGTGTAAGGGAGATCAATAGGAGGTGGTGGGGGCAGACAAATGAAAAGAGGAAGGGAAGGAGAATGCAGTCATCATATTCAATGCAGAGCCAATGAATCTAGGAAAACTGAGGAGTTGTGTGTGTCTGGGAAGGATGAGGGAGAATGATCAAGATACATTGGACTCATTAACTGACATGTTGAATGGTAACTTCTTTGTACAACTATTAAAGATAATAAAAATATAATAAAAATTAAAGATAACCAGGCTCTCAAATACATTTTTTTCTTTTCTTTTTAAAAATTTTGTCGTTAAGGTGATGTACAGAGGGGTTACAGTTACATATGTAACTTGTTACCCACTCCCTCATTTTTCTTCCACTTTCCCTCCCCACCATGTGTTTTCAAAAATAGATTAGTTTGAACTGTATAGAACATAGTGGAGAAAAATGTCTGGTAAAGAAGAAGGTAGAATACAGGAAAGTGAGGACAGATAGGGTGTCAGAACATGTTTCCAAGTTCTCTGAGTATCTAGCAGTTAAAAAGTTACTATTTTTAAAAGTTACTATTTTTATCCAGGCTCAGGTGGCTCATGCCTGTACTCCTAGCTACTCAGGAGGCTGAGATCTGAACATCAAAGGTTCAAAGAGCCTGGGCATACAAATACAAGAGACTTTTTTTTTATCTCCAATTAGGTAGCAAAATGCCAGAAATAGTAGTATGTCTCAAATGGTAGCGCACTACCTCTTATTGAAAAAGCCAAGCAAGAGTATGAGGCCTCGAGTTAAAGCCTCAATATTGGTGAACGTGTGCGCGTGTGCCTGTGGGTGTGTACGCATTCACACACACGCACACACACATGCACACATGCACACACAGAGTTTAATGATCTTAAGGAAATTTGAAACAGGGATACCAAGTTGCAAAATGAGGCAGAACCTTTGCAAAAAAATCTAACTGCTAAAACTAATGAACAATTGAAAGTGATTTTGTGGTTATCGATTCCTAAACCCCAAATGTAAATCCATCAAAATATTCTAATGTCAGAGGTGGAATAAGATAATGTGTGTGGACATATGTTTCAAGCTAGAGCAGATTCATGACCTAAATTGAGAGATACTGTGAGCCTCTACATGAAAGGTCTTAGAAAATGACATTCATGGATCAATAAAATATAGCCATCAAGCAAGAGCCATATCGCTTTACATCCTTCACATAACACCTATTACTACAACAATAATATTTTACCCTGAAGAGATTTTTAATAGGAAGATGATTATTTACATAACATTTTGTTTGAGAATATATATGGACATAGGAAGATTTTCTTCCTGAATTGTGCTTTACATCAATCTATTGAAACATGAAATTCCTAAAAGAGTGTTTTACAAAACATAAATATAGTACAAAATATCGTCTACTTTCAGGAACACTTTGAAATATTCACTTAATATTTTCTGGGCTTGGAGTGCAATCAGTGTGGTTAGTATGTGTGAGGAGCTGGGTTACTTACCCAGCATGCCTTCTTCTCCAAATTTTAATGGCCTGGTGAAATACTTTAGTAATAGGTAGAATCTAGTACTAATTTTCAGGTCTTTAATATAAAAGACATGATCAAATTAACCAATCTTTTAAAAGTATTTAGAAATATTAAAATATTAATATTTTAAATATATTTTAACTAACCGTAGTAAATGTATAAAATATTAAACATATTTTAGAATATTTACAAAATATGTCTGTTGGGGTTGTGAGCTTTTATTTGGGCTTATATTCGAAATTCATCTTTTTCTCTATAGCAGGGTCTTCACTCAAGGCCTTGCAATGGAATGACTTGGCTCACTAGTTCAGGTGGTAATCTACACTTGAGCCACGCCTCCAGCCTGCTTTTGCTGTCTTTTGGAGATAGAGTCACTTAGACAATTTTGGTTTGGAAAACCCATTCTCCAGATCTCAGATCTCTCTGTAAAACTAGGATTACAGATATGAACCATTGGCACCCAGCCTATTTAACGTGATTTAAATCTCTTAAAATTAAGGAACTTTTGAGTCTCATAAAATTTAATGAAAATCCGTTCATCATTAAGTCAGGTCTAAGAAATAAGCATCTTTTCCTCCTTGAAAACATCCGTCTCCCTCCATGAAAACATTTACAGTCTATCTAGTTCATGCCAGGCTCTGGGGGATGCAATGATGATTGCAAAGTTCCCAGGCCAGTGGTTGTATAATTACAACATCTAATTACACATCTAATTACAATATAATCTGGGCTTGGTGATAAATGTATGAGGACACAGGTGCTTGAGCACCTAGCAAAGCTCCGTCCTAAGTCTGAGATCAGAAAGGATTAAGAAGCAGCAGCTAGGTTAAGACTTCAGCTCTTTCTCAAAATTCCCTTTAGAAATAAAGTAAGGTTTATTGTTTGCAGCAATAAAGGAGACCCCTGGGGTAATTCCCAGAGCAGTGTTTTCCAGAACAAAGTAAGCAAGAAGATTTTATTTGAGAAATTTGCTACATACAATCACATAGGAAAGACTCATCAACACATTTTGCAGGAGGTACAGTCCTGGCATGCCCATTTCGAGGTCACAGTATTTTCACAGATTTACTTTTCACAAAATGCCATATAGGTACATCTCACTCAAACACTTGAAACAGAAGTATTAAAAGTTAGCCATCACCTACTTGACATAGAGAAAGAGCTGAAGTTTGATAATAAAAACTCTTACAAACCCACCATCTTATTTTCCCATCTAAAATATCTAGACCTAGGGGAAAATAATTTCTACATGTCATTTGTGTACTGGGAATGAAACATCTTTTTATTCTGTAATAAAATATTTTACATAAATCCAAAGAAATCCTTCTTGATAAAATTCTCAAAAGGTAAGACACTTAGGAGGATTTACCACTATATGCAGACATAATTGTCAAACACCACATGGTCTGTAAATAGAAAGCTGGATGATGGTGAGAAGCCTCTTAATAAAAATAGGAAATTATACAACCCACCCATTCTGTATTAATTTTGTACAGCATTTGACTTACTTGTCATTGTGCTTTCAAAGGCTGTACATAAGTGTCAATGAAACTAGAACTGTTTGAATAGGTACTAAGGAGAATACAGTTCTAAGTACTCTCTTTTATAAAGGCAATAATAGAAATTTCAAAACCAGAGTGGATTGCTCTGTATCTCATAAAATAGAGCAAGAAAATACTATCTTCTTCACTCTCCAGTAAATTCAAAGGTGGGACTCTTTTCAAGGTAACTCAATGAGCAGGAAGTCATTTTCCCAGGAAAATTTTTAAATGCATTACTTAACTCTGATTTTTTAAAAATTTTTAACTCTGATTTTTAAAACAATAATTATAAAACATTTATAAGGCTGTTGTATCTTGCAGGTTTGACAGACAGGATTGTTTTCCCTAACACAGTGGAGCATTTTGCAAACATGCTCTGTGCCATCGTCAATTTCAGAGTGGAAAAACCAGTGCTTTATTCTTACCTAACCTTGAAAAATATATGGCATACTCAATGGAAAATCTATTAGTTAGTTTTAGGAGATTTGACATCAAGTAGGAACAAATTTCAAATACAAATGAAGTAAGAGCTACAAGAATCCTGTTTAGAACTATAAAGAGAAATGTTGATGTTCTATGAAGGTCAAAGTCAGTTCTTTACCTTTTCTCAAAAGACATATTGATGGAAGTACACAAAGTGGTCTTGATAATGAATCTCTTCTCATTTTATTATTCCTTGTTCCCTTCCATAATTAATTTGAAATTTAAATCAGTCCCTTCTCTCAAATAGATTAACTATCTAGCATGTGCAATAATTTGAAACCTCCTTTTGGTGGTGCCAAGGCTTGAACTCAGAGTCTTATATTTGCTAGCCAGGTGCTCTACCACTTGAAAATGCCCGTAGTCCTTGAAAAATGTTTTCTCAATGCAGAGAGGGGGAAAGTGACTTGTAGGATAATAAATAAGAAACAATTAATTTCCAGGTCATATGTAACCAGTGTGTTATTAAGAGAATGTACATACTCATGCCAAGGAGGTAAGTGGATGCTTTTCATAGATAACATTTGGTAATAGACACACAGGATTCATAGATGTGATTCTCAGGAGGTTAAAAAGAAGGAGAATGTAACCACATTCCAATTGACAAGCACACAGAAAAAGTCAGAATAAAAAGCCCTGTTGGAGATCTATAGACATGATGAGCAGCTGTCAGTCTGCAGCATGCCACCAATTAATGGGATAGAAGCGGGGTGATGAGAGGACTGTGACTGATCTGTGGGCAATCTTATACACCATACCCAAAATTTGCATTCTATCTTTTTAGCATGTATTGTTCAGCATCATAGTTATTATCCCTCAGCAGCCATTTAAATTTCAATTAACAATAAATATAAAAAATAAGTTTCTTGGTTGCACTGGAAACACTTCTAGTGTTCAGTAGCCACTAATAACTCATGGCTATCATAGCAGACAGCACAGATGCAGAAGGGTCCCATGGTCAAACAAACAGTTCTGCTTCCAATATGGAGATAGACAATTGTGCAAGAGACTGATTTGATGGAAACGGTGCTTGATTCAAAAAGATAATTCAGAGTGAGGTAAGGACTGGTGTGGAGGTAGGTGGGAATGGAGACAGGGTACAAGAAGAAATAGTTGTTTAGTGAATGAACACAAAATGTAGCTGTGGAAAGGTAGAGAGGAATGTAGAGGGCCAGAATCAAAGATGGTGATGCCTGCAATAGTAAATGTGGGTTGGAGAACAGATAAGAATGTTTTTGACCTCTCTAGTTTGAGGTTCCTGAGACTTGAGAGCAGCTGTTTGGGTCAATAGGTTTCCAAAGTAATTTTTAGTAATTTTTGTTTCAAAATTGACTTCTGGTCTCTACTATCCCCAAACAACTATCTAGTTCATGCCAGGCTCTCAGGGATGTAATGATGATTGTTAAGATTCCATACAATTCTTAAAGTTTTCATACTGAGCTAAACAGAAAGCAGAATGGGGGCTCAAGGGAGCAAAAATGATGACTTTGAGTTTAAGGCTTTTGCTACTTGCAAAAATGCAATGCAAAAGAATTATACAAGCTAAAAGAACTAGGAATTGGTTATTGCTCCCTGACCTCTCCCAGCTTCTAAGATTTGACAATCAGTGATGTCCACACAGAATTAAGCACTCCTCAGCTCAGAGGAAAGGTCCTGTGACTTCTAGCTCTTAATGGACATTAGTCTGGAGAGCATCCATATTGCAATGCAAGTACTCCTATCCAATCATCTGTACCACAGTTAAAAGCTAAGGGCCAAAGAGTGAAAAGCATGGAGTCAAGAGGTAGAACTGTTGCTTAGCAAGTGTGAGGCCCTAGATAGACAGATAGATAGATAAATAGATACAGTATATATAGAAGAAGAATGTAACATATATTCCAACTAACATACAGGAAAAATCAGAATAAAAATCCCTGTTGGAGAATTCATATATATATATATATATATATATGTGTGTGTGTGTGTGTGTGTGTGTGTGTGTGTATGAATATTTAAACATATCCTGTCTATGGTATCATATATCTATGATGCTATATACATATATTTATAGTATATATAGTATATATATTTATAGTATAGTATAGGTATTATATATATTTATAGTATAGTATATAGTATACTATATATAGTATGTACACTATATACTAAATATACACTAAATAAAGCATTGCTATATATGATATACAGTATATGTATTATATACTGTATATTCATATATGCTTAATTTAGTATGTACGTATATATATATATATATATATATATGAACAAATACTAAACCAAGGCTCCCCTTCTCCTTCACATCCTCCTAACCACTGACAAAACCTCCTACTCTATGCAGAAAACAGATGTACTCCAATCCTGAATTGATAGCTACCTTCAATCATCTCTATAAATTTCCTGCTTATTTCATAGAAAGTCATTCCTATCATTTGGTTTATAAAAAAGAAATTCACAAAAGGATCAATTACAAAGGGAGACACAGGGTTAAGATGGAATTTCTGTTTAGCATAGGAGTTAATTTGTGATGCTTAAATACTCTTGTAAAAGATATAGTAAAGTTCAATAACTTGAAGATACAAAAAAGAGGAAAGGCTTGGTAATGATGGTAATGAGGTCATCACCATGAAGAGATGGGACCATAGTATGGATGGTGAGTTGGAACTGGGCTTACACAATGACCATTCATTTATCAGCACAGGAAGGAGTTAAGAATAATGGAAGGAAAATAGTCTAATCTGAACCCTAAAGTCTGCAACAGAATTATCAGTGTGATATACTTATGGATATACTTATCAAATTCACGTGTAGAAAGCTTAGCTTGATTGCCTATTCCAGTAGTTCCATATAAGTCCTGACGTCTGGGTTTACCTGTATGAAGATTTTCCAGACTTGTGTGAGGCCAAAGAAGGACATATCCTGGGTGTGCCCCAGCTTCTACAGGGATGCTTGAAGTCCTTGAAAAATTCCAGTCTACAAAACTACTGTCCAGAATTGATTGTCTTTGGATCCAAAGCCCAGAGTTACATTTATGTTTGAGAATATATTTATCTTGGTTTGAATATTAAATCTTGATCTGACTTGTGTGTGTGTGTGTGTGTGTGTGTGTGTGTGTGTGTGTGTGTGTGTGTGCGTGCGCGCACATGCACTCACTGTTGCTGGTATTGAACTCATGGCCTAGGCTCTGTCCCTGAGCTTCTTTTGCTTAAGACTAGCACTCTGACACTGCAATCACAGGTCCATTCCAACCTTTTCTGGTAACTTGGTGAAGATAAGAGTCTCACAGACTTTCATGCCCAGTCTAGCTTCAAACTAGATCCTCTAAGCTCAGCCTCCTGACTAGCTAGGATTACAGGCATGGACCACTGTGGCCTGGTTTTAGATTTATCTTCAGCTTCATTTGTAAATTAATTCATGCTCTTCAAATTGTCAGTTATCTACTAGAAATCACTCATCCTTTTTTTGGGGGGGGTCCAGTCATGGGGCTTGAAGTCTGGACCTGGGCGCTTTCCCTCAGCTCTTCAGCTCAAGGCTAGCGCTCTAACACTTGAGCCACAGCGTCACTTCCGGCTTTTTTTCTTTTTGCTTATGTGGTGCTGAGGAATTGAACCCAGGGCCTCATGCATGCAAGGCAAGTACTCTACCACTGAGCTACCTTCCCAGCCCCAAATCACTCATCTTTTGAAGCTACACACATGCTACTTTTTCTAAATATTCCTACCTGGTATCTGTGTCTTTTAAAATACTTTAAAACTCTTACCTCACCCTAATGATCCTCATTCTGTAAAATATTTTCTATTTTCAGTGAAAGGTCAGCTGCATATAGAAAATTTCTATGCAATTAAATTTTAAAATGAAAATTTCTGTCCTTATTTTTAATGTCACAATCAGGGAAGAAATAAAACATAAAATACCAGGCACTCTGTTTTCCTGTACAGGTTGTCCCCACCTTAGGACCAGGCTGTGTTTTGGAAGTTCATTTAGAAATTGAGCATTATGAACATAGAATATAATTTCCACTGGAAAAAATTACAAATTGTAATTAGGTTTCCGGGCCAACTCATAAAAGCAAATTTGATATATAATATAGTTGAAGTACCATAAATTTGCATAAAATAATACAAAATAGCATATGGAACTAAGATCTGTTTTCCTGTTACACTAAATCACTTTTGGAGCTCAGGCAAAGCCCAATGACTTGACTAATTTAATGTTGGAGGTTAAGCCATAGGTGTGACAAGCATTCCTTCTGGTCTATTTTCAGAATGCCAGGAACATGTTATTGGAATTTAAGATAAATGGAACCATGAGTGGTGGAGATTCTGACTGTCATTTGAGGGTATAACAATATGAACAAATGGTTAACCCTTGAGTCAAGAAGTACAATTTTATTTCTGCCATCTTTACATCCAAAAGAATCAGAATGCTCTCTCATTTATCAAGGCCAAGGGGAAAGGGAGAAGGAAGAAAACGATGATGAGGAAATAGAGAAGTTGTGCTATGGGAATGAGCCAATCCAGCAGGTATGAACCAAGAGGAAGCCAAGAAAATAGGCAGTGAATTCACTACCTGCAGCAAAAAGGAGGGCTCCCATTAGCCAGTGGAGATTAAGTTTCTAAGCAACAGAAAAAGAAGGAAACAACAGTTCAGAGTTCCCAGGTGAGGGAGAAAAGACCTTCCTCCCTCAAAAGGAAGAGAGGGTGGAGACAAGAGCCAATGAACTGGTGCTGAGGATGAGGCTTAGCTGAAGGTAAGGTAGAACCCCTATCTACCAGCAACAGCACAGTGAAGATCTGAGATTTTTTAAATTACGATAGTACAGAAGTAAGAATTAAGTAGTGGTGAATCACCAAGCACCTGGAACTTGCCAGGAAGCCTGGACTAGAACCATTAAAAGAGACCAAGGAGAGAAAGTATTCTTGTGCTTCCCAGAAGGCAAAATAAATAAATAAATAAAGAGACCCACTATTTTCTACTACAGAGGAGTAGTGATTTGTGTGTATGTAAATCAGAGACTGTTAATCCTAAGTTTGTGAACAGCAGATTTACCTTGATTTGTGTTCTCAAGAACTCTTTTTAATAAGTTCTTCAACCTCAGTAATTGAAACTATCAACCACATCATGTGTATAATTTAATTTAAATTTAATCAAATTTTTAAAAGATTGCATGCCCAGCTTAAATATATTTCTCATGGCATCCTATCAAACTTAAAGCTTTGTTTTGGATGGCTAAAAATGTATATAAACAAATACACTAGAAAACATTAGTTAATATATGTGTTTGAGTTCTAACTTTAATTTATAAAGATATTTCATTGTACAAATGTCACTGCATACATTTGGTGCCACAGTCTATATTAAGTGGAATAAAGACATTGATATATCAGAAAGACATAGTTCTTGTCTTTTTAAAGAAAAAGTACAGCAGAAATCGCAAGGAGTGCCATATATTTTGTGATATGCTGTAACAGGATAAATTGCTATGGTATCCCTGAGTGGACTGATGCATATCTGTAATGTCAGCTATGTGGGAGGGGGAGGATCACATTCTGAGGCCTTCCTTGGTCAAAAGTATGAAACTCTATCTCAAAAGTAATGAAAGAAAGCCTGGGTAGATCACCTATCAGCAAGTGCTAAGACCCTGAGTTCAAACCTTAGTACTACAAAAAAGTGACTTCTAAGTAGGACCCATTTCATAAATAGCCTGGAATTAGCCTATCAGAGAAAGCAAGAAATAAGGAGACATTTTCTACCTGGGATACTACCTGGGGTGTTTGATCTATGAGCAGTTATTCCTCTGGGAGGCAGTTGTGTGAACTGGATTGGGATAGTACCTAGGGAATAGTCATCATTGGCTGCCTGTCAAGGCACCACTTCTCTGGTTAAGACCCCTAACCACATTCAAGTGGCCACCTCTCTTCCCCTGCATGATCTAGAGGAAGATGGTGATCCCAATCTCATAGCACCAGATTCATCCTGATGATGTTAAGTCAAACATGGCAACTGTTTGTTTTTTCTCATTCTAAGGTGATGAACATAAGCATATGTGTGTGTTTTTCTCTTTCTTGCTATTGTTTCTAACGTATTTATAAGGTAATGTTTTTGTTGCTTTGTATGTCCCTCCCCCACGGTATAACCCCTGTATTCACTGTATTTGATGTCGGTATAATTTGTGGAGGGGAAGGGAAAAAACAAATTGTTTAAATAGGGACACAGGTGAACCTATTGCAACAATGAGATGTACAAGGTGCTATGTCAAAATATGAACTTTACAACTTTGGGGGGGACAGTAATCATGGAGATGGGAGGGCAGGGATGGTAGGAGAAAAGTAAAGGAGGATAAGAAATGTACTCATGAACATGTATTTGATATTGTTATAATTTGTGGAGGGGAAGGGAAAAAACAAATCGTTTAAATAGGGATACAGGTAGACCCATTGCAACAATAAGACGTACAAGGTGCTATGTCAAAAACGAACTTTACATCTTTGGTAGGGGCAGGGAGGAGGGTTGGTTGGGTGGGGGGAGGATGGGATGGGAAGGGGAAACCAAGGAGGAGGCTACAATGCTTGATAAGAAATGTTCTCATTATCTTGCCCATGTAATTGTAACCCCTCTGTACAGTATTTTCACAATAAAAAAAAAACTTGTCAATAAAGATGAGCACTGAGGAAAGAAAAAAAAAGAAATGTACTCATTACTTTGTTCATGTAATTACAACCCCTCTGCACAGTATTTTCACAATAAAAACTTACTTTAAAAAAAGCAACAAAGGAACAGAAGCCCTACTTTTCTTTCCTCTGGTTGTTACCAGATTGGAATTTGATACCTAGAAGCATTGCTGTAGCTGTTTTCCTACTCAGCTGAGAATAAAGCATTATTCCCAAAAGGGCTCAGTGAAGACCATCCAATGTGACCATATAAGATGATGTCCCTCCCCCATGGTATAACCCCTGCTTTCACTGTATTTGATGTTGGTATAATTTGTGGAGGGGGAGGACAAAAACAAATCGTTTAACTAGGGATACAGGTGGACCCATTGTAACAATGAGATGTGCAAATCATTATGTCGAAAAACGAACTTTACAGCGTTGGTGGGGTGGGGGAGAGGATCGGGTGGGGGGAGGAGGGGGAGGATGGGAAGGGATGGGAAAGGGAAACAAAGGAGGAGGCTACAATGCTTGATAAGAAATGTACTCGTTATCTTGCCCATGTAACTGTAACTCCTCTGTATGGATGGTATTCTCACAATTAAAAAAAAAAAGATGATGCTAAGCGAAATGAACTCCAAGACATGGAAACAACATAAAAACAACACCATGTTGTTTTTAATGTACTACGTGATTTCTTTTTTCTTTTGTGTTTATCTCTTGTTGTCACTGTATTTGATTGTGGTGCCCTGAGTATTATATATACATGTGTCTGAATTAAGGAAGGAAAGGGGAGCAACAAAAAGGTGAGACAAAGGACAAGGAAGGAATCAATGCAACAGTGATATTCACAAGACAATATGTTGGAAGTGAACTGTACAACTTGGGAGGGATTGGGGAAAGGAAGGGGAACTGGGAGAAAATGAGGGAGGGGGTAACAATTTTGACAAGAAATATACTCACTACCTTACATATGTAACTGTAAGTATATCCCCTTGACAATAAAATAAAATTAAAAAAAAAAGAAGTCAGGTATAGGGCATAAGGAACAGTGGCCAGAGCTTTCTCTACCTCTGCATCCTTTCTTGTGAAGCAATAATCTCACTGACTATCTCAAACTGTAACACAGCTTGAGGAAATGTATTATTTTTTCCCATGCTGTAGAAAATATATTGATTATAAAAAGTTATGGCTAAGCTAGAGACAAAGGTAATCCTGAAAGAAGAGTTATTTTCACACAGAGAAAGTCTGTCGTCTACCATAAAAAATATAAACAAGTAAAATATATTCTTCTTGGTTTTTAGAGGACTTCTTTTGGGTATACATGGAAAAATCTCTTCTTTTTTCATGTAGGAGGACAGGTTCAGGGTCAAAGTAAACAATGAAGAAAACATTGCAGTAACAAATATAAGAGGGTATCTTTGCTCAACATGGTAGTAGTAGAAGATGCAAAGGTGTGGACAGAGGCACGTGCTAGTTAGTTCAGCTCAGATCAAAAAGAAGAGGCGGGAGATCAGAAGAGCAAGATGGTCTTTGCCTTTAAAGTGCTCACCAATTACCAACAGGGAAAGAAGATCCACCAGTAGTTCATCTATACAATGCAGTCACTCTGTTACTACGTCTGATAAGACAAGTAGTTCTGTGTGGAGGGGAGAATATGGAGGAGTCCCAGGAAAAGGGATGACATGAAATATTCCAGAGAGACAATCCCACCTACACTGTAACATATGGCAATCTAACTTCAAGTTTATTCCATTCTCTCCTTGAGTCTTTAGCAGCTTTATAAGGGACTTGAGCTGGTTCTCTTTATGCTTAATCTTCTCCATTCCCTCCAGTAGTTGTCTTTGGGCTTAAAATTCACTTCCTGGGACTACTTTACCTAAGCCTGTAAACTAGGTCAATTAATCCTCCCATGAGGTCCCACAGACTGCTTTGTGTCCTCTCTCATTTGTCATAATTGTTTAAGAAGTCAATTCATTGTCTGTCTGTGTCATTCAATGGTCAATTAGGTCCCTGGGGGTTGGCACAGTTTCTGATAAGTTCATAATCCACTTCAGTTTTCTGTCAAGTGCATAAGAGTTAAAAGCTGTCATGTAAGTATCTGACGGGCGAATGAATGAAAGAATGACTATGTTGGAATAATAAGAAATACTAGATTCAATGTAAGATTGACAGGAGATAAAGGTAGAAATAGTAGACAACTTTGGTGCTTTTGATTTAAGGGTAACCAACTTCATTGGAAAAGAGGAATCAAGTTTATCATCAGTGTCCCATATATAGTAAATTAGGGAAAGGAAAGGAAGATTCAAGTGGAATAGACTCTCAGGGAACAGATATGGAATTAAAGAGCTGCTGTGGACATGCTGTGGCTCTCAGATCAAAAACAACCACATTAGAGCTAAAATTTAGAAGTGAGTTTCTTGGGCTGGGAAGGTGGCTCAGTGGTAGAGCATTTGCCTTGCATGCTCGAGGCCCTGGGTTCAATTCCTCAGCACCACATAAGCAAAAAAGAAAAAACCAGAGGTGACGCTGTGGCTCAGGTGGTAGAGCGCAAGCCTTGAGCTGAAGAGCTGAGGGACAGTGCCCAGGCCCAGAGTTCAGGCCCCACGACGGGACCAAAAAATAAAAATAAAAAATAAAGAAGTGAGTTTCTTGATTCTGATACTCAAGCCTCAAATCCAATGCAACTGGGTAAAGCTTCGTAAATGACCTCTTCAGAAAATCCTGATGTACAATGAAAACCTCTGATTAAATTCAAGGTTTTTACTGAGACACAACAGTATTATGTAGGAGATGATGAGCCAAGCTAAGAATGCAACCCCAGGCTCTAGATCAGGATGTCAGGGATCAGAACCTTCATCCTAGAGAAGTTCAAGGATTAACAAGAACATGGAAGAATACAATTCAAACTGAAATATAGTAATACATTTTTGAAGTTGCAGGAATGAACTATCTTCCTCACCTTGAGCAGGGAAGCGTGAGGGTGACATGGACCCACTGTTCCTGATACAGATACTTTATTTAGTGAACTAGCATTACAAAAGGGCCGAGGGAAGCTCCCAAATTTCCTAGACTTGAGATGACCGTGTATCTGCAGATGGTAATGGAGCTTTATGCTGACAGATGAGCTGCTAATAGTATTAATCATGAGCAGCCCATAGAGAATGAGAAACATCTGTTCTTCCTAACTCCTAAATACAACATAAAAAGGATGGACCACGTGACATCGATGTGTTTCAGTGTTATGGACTTGAGGTAAATAACATTAACTCTTTTTATTAGTAAATATTAGAAAGGGTTGCCAAGGGAGATTGTTCAATTATCTTTTTTGGCAAGGCTTAAGTTTAAATCTGGGAGACATTATAGTGGGCCTTTCCAAATGACAAAATATAGTATAGGTTGATGGTCCATTAGAGACCAGTGTTTCTTTCATGGAATATCCTTGAAAGTCCCAACAGATTCAGCAGAGAGCCTAGTGGAAATACCTGAGGTTAAACCACTCTGTTCCGCATTTTCCTCAGAAATCCCAGCTATCACTCCGTATGCTTCTGCAGAGAAACAGTAGTGAGGCTCTTTAGGTCTCTGGAGACAAGGATGCAACTGTGCATCACTATGTGAAATAATGGAATCACTACAGGTGAGTGACAGGGTGCTGTTCTTGTGCTGCCAACATCAATCATTTTCTCTAATGAAGCTTTTCTGAATTAGGTTTTAGTTGCCTTCCTTGCTTTTCTTTCTGACCACACTTTTCTAGTTCATTCACCTAATTAAAAAAGGAGACCATTCAGACTTTTTTTCATAATCTCAGGAGAACTAATTAAGTCTTTTCAGTAAACATATACAATATGCATTTGCATATATTTTTGGATATGCTTTATTTGCCTCACTTTTTCTATACTGTTTCCTTCCTATGTATTTCTTTGGGCAAAGGCAGACAGTACCAGTCAGAATATAGTTTCCCTTCAGGACAAAATCTATATAAGGCAAATTGTGCATTATTTAACTCTGTAGCAGAATGGAATTCAGGAAGACAACTTGATGTTTAATGTACAGCACTGACAGAAGGGGGCAAGGGACACTGAACTACAAATGTCACCATCAGAATGACTTTGCAATGCAGCCTGCTGAACCATAAATACCAGTAGAGTCATTTAGTCTTCATCTCTAGCCATAATTCCCAAAGAGACAGATTCTGTTATTAATCTGGAAATGTATGAGCAAATAGGTGATTTCTTTCTTTGAAGTAGACATAATAATTATACATTATCATAGAACCTTTATAAAGATAAAATCTAATTAGCATCACATGCTATTAATATTATCACTCATAACAAAATATTCTGGGTAACTGAGACTCCATGCAACTCCATGAATTATCAATTTTGAATCAGTACAAATAATCCCATCTCTGAAACAATATTTAATATAACATCAATTTTAATCATCCAAAGGGATTTTCAGAAAGGCACAATAAATCAATATCATTGCTGAAGACAGTTGTAGTTATTTGGAGGGAAACAAATTTACAAGATATGTATAGATTATAAAGAGAAAGGCAAATAAATAATGCTTAAATTACTCCATAAGGTATTTCTCATGTATTAAAGTATACTAACATTTATTTTTTCCCTCCGCTTGATTATGTACTGAACATGTTTGGGTATTAAATACAAAGCTCTATGCTAAAGATTAATTCATTATAGTCTTTTCTCTTTCTTGAGGTTTACTGCAGACCAAATAAGGACTAAAACATGCATGCCAAAACTAAGACATTTCATTTTTGCAGAGAAGTCAATGGAAGAGCACTGAAGAGCTTGGAGGAGTGAAGAGAGATGATCTGTCTCCTGGAGGGAACCAGCTGGAAAGATATTGTAGTAATTCAGGCAAGAAATGATGCCAGGCAGGTCCTTGAACTCACATTGAGTCAATAGAAAAATGGAGAGAAGAGATGAATTGGAGAGATTTATTAAGAGTTTAAAATCCACTAACTGTGGATTTAACAAGGAGGATGCTAATCCCGAAGTTTAATTTGGACTTCTGAACAGATGATGGTGCCACTCAAAGATGTGAAACACTGGAAAAATAGCAGATTAGAATTTAGGGGAAATTATGATATACAACTGGATATACACCAAAGATGTAAATGAAAGTTCCAGTTCATCTTGAAGCTCAGGGGAGATATTTAAGTAGGAGCCATATGAGGCCTAATAGTGTTCTACTGCTGTTGAAAATCAACTGGAACACCTGCCCCATTCAAAGAAAATTTTCTTAAAGTAATAAAAAATAAGGGCAAATCTTGGCCTCTCAAGATTAAAGTAATGGCCAGCCTGGCAAGATGGTAGGAAAATTAATTATTCAGTGTCAGTGTCCTAGAAGCCAAAGGTAAATAAGACATGGTTGAGTGTATCAGTTCATTCAGAATCCAGTCAGGGAGACTTCCTGATTTGGAACCAGAGTCTTCTGATACCGAGCCAAGGAAGTTTCCATGGAGGTCAGTGTCCTGAACTGAGCAATTGCTATGGAATATGAGAAGGATGAAGACATTGTATGAAAACATTGCTTCAAAAAGCCCAACTGTAAAAACTATAAGAAAAATACAAAGGTGGATGAAGATTCAAAGGCCTTGCATTTCGTCTGCTTGAAGAAAGCAACATTATGGGAGAGTGACAAAACCAGAAATATAAGGGGCTCAACAGAAAGTGGGGGAAAAGAAGTCAACAAGCAGATGAGGAAACAGGTGAAGACGTGAACTAAAACATGTAGATACAAGATAAGAATTATTTTTTCATTTAGGAAAATCATCCTATATAAAACCCCCTGTGACTTCTCATTTCAGAAGTCATAGAGTTATTTATTCTACTCATTTAACAAGATTTACTGAAGGTCTGCTTCATGTAAGTACTGTCAGTCACACAGTAGAGAGCTGAACATGGGATTGAGGTAGAGGCAATTGGTCTAAACATATAATTCAAGACAATCTGTGATAATCTAAACATATAATTCAAGACAATCTGTGATAATCACAGCATAGATGTACACTCTACAGTGAGAACATAAAAGCCTATATACACCTTTCTATTACTTACATATGAAAACAGTAAAATAGTTCACCTTCTCTCATATAACATTCAAAATATAATCTAATTAATGTTGACCACTATATAGATACATTAGTTATTAATCTAGCCAGGGAAGTAGAATTAATTAACCTTAGCAGTGAATTGTATTTTGACCTTGGTCTAATCAGGCCAATTTTCCACTCTAGAGAACATGATTAATTATCTGGTTCATTTAGGGAAAGAACCCTAACAGAAAAAAAATAAACAAACACATGCCAGAAAACTTTCCTTAATTACAAGGATTTAAATGCAATTCTTCTTAAGAGATTAGCTTTTCCCTTTGATAAAAATGTAATAAAATGAGAATGACATTTTGGGCCAATAAAGAATAAAGAAAAGAGACAGATGAAATTTTAGGTTAACTTATCAAAGAAAACACATTTATTTGACTGTAAAACCAATTTCATTTCCTTTCTTATTTTCTATACTTCATTACAGTTGTATCAGTTTCTTATTTGTACGATAAGATATATTTGTGTTATTTATAATCTATACATATAATTAAGCACTTGATAACCTGTTATAAAATACTTTGAAATGATGAAACAGTTATAAATTACATTGTATAAATATAAAGTGTGCCTTTCACTATTTAAAAAAAGAATTCAATGTGAAAACATGAAGTTATCTAGATACACATTAACTGAGGGATATTACAACAAAATATCTTTAAATAAAATCTATGCACAACACGATGTTAATTGATTAATTAATATATGTATTTATATTTTTGCTGGTCCTGGGGCTTGAACTCAGGGCCTAGGTATGGTCCCCGAGCTGCTTTTTTGCTCAAGGCTAACACTCTACCACTTGAGCCACAGTGCCACTTCCAGCTTTTTCTGTTCATGTGGTGCTGAGTAATTGAACTTAGAGCCTCATGCATATGAAACAAGCACTGTACTGTGGAGCCCCTTCCCAGCCCCTATTTATTTAATTTTTATTGTAAAGGTGATGTGCAGAGGGGTTACCGTAAGAAAAGTCAGGTAATAAGTACATTTCTTTTCAAACAGTATCACTTCTTCCCTCATTTTCTCACAATTTTTGCCCTCTCAACTCTGCTTCCCTCCAAGTTGTATGGTTCATTTCCAACATAGTGTCTAGTGGGTTCAACTGCTGAATGAGTTCACCCTTTATCCCATTATTTCCGTGCTTCCCTTTGCATACAAGACAAAAGGTACAGAAATCAAAAACAGTGACAAAAGGGGAAAACAGAAAAAAATACAAAAATTAAAATAAAAAATCCTCTTGTATCCATTCCTTGGAATTCATTTAAAAATATCATTTTAAATGATCATATGTACATAGCTCTTGAGCTCTTGTGATTCTCTCCTAAGAATATCCTTTGTTCTTACTGTGTGAATGTTTAGAGTCCTCTAATTTATCATTCCAAGTGTATTTTTTGTCTTTTACTATCCATTGGGTTTGCTTGTAGATTTATAGGTACATTTTAATTATTACATATGAGGGAAACCATGCAACCTATGTTTCTTTGGGTCTGGCTTATTATTGTTGCTGCTAATTATTTATAAAATAATCTGACAGGATTTACATAATTTCCAAGGTTTTAAAGAGAAAGACTGAACATGTCAACAAATAAAATGCAAACATTACTTTTAGTAGATTATCTCATACAATCCAAGTCTCTGTCAGCCTCAATGCTGTGTATTTATTGAGTTGATTTACCAAATGAACCTTAAAAGTAAATACTCTTGGAAGGATAGCAGCCATTTCCTATTTCTGCAGTTGGTATTTCTGGTTCTATGTGGCAAAGAAGGGAGCCATTTTTCTCCTTTCATTAAAACAGATGGGCTTATTTACCAGCCAAAAGTGAAGAGGGTCAGCATTAATTTAGGGCATCCATTTTGTGCCAAGAACATTGGCAGATTTTAACAGTCAAGTAATGACTTAGTGTGTTTTTTAAATCACTGATGCAGGTTTCATGGCAAAGGTAAAGATCACGTCCTGGCAGTACCACTACCCTTTATGCAGGTGCAACTTTTTCTTTGCCAAAGCAAGAATGGGTTTAGGAGGAAGATAAAGCTCAAGAATTCACTAGAATGAGGTTAGCACTTCACCAAGGAAGAAGGAAGGAAAACCCAAAGCAATTGTAGAATACACACACACACACACACACACACACACACACACACACACACACACACACCATCCTCCAAACTGATCTTAAATGTTGCTTCCTTTTAAACTTATTTCTACTTATCTTTTATTTAAACTCATCATCTTTTAGTTCTGATTATCTCAAAACAATTTTAGATAGCATTTTGAATGCCTATATGCATGTACCATAGACAATAGGTGTCCTTATTTTGCTTAGTGGAAATGAACATATACTGGCTCAATATAACAGTGACTGAATCTTCAGGTTTGTCTTTTATCTATTATTGTAGGATTTAGTTATTGAGACAAGTACAAAATATTCAAGCAAAGTAAATACCACTTTAATAGATAGAGTGAGGGAGATGGGTCATCATTTTTTTTTTTTTGTAGGTTGTGGGGCTTGAACTCTAGGCCTGGGTGCTGTCCCTCAGCTCTTCAGCTCAAGGCGAGCACTCTACCACTTGAGCTACAGCGCCACTTCCGGTTTTCTGGTGGTTTATTGGAGATAGGAGTCTCACAGTCTCTCCTGCCCGGGCTGGCTTTGAACCGCGATCCTCAGATCTCAGCCTCCTGAGTAGCTAGGATTACAGGCATGAGCCACCAGCGCCCGGCTTGGGTCATCATTTTTAAAAAATTGATAGATATTTTTAACCATAGATTTAGTTTCCAAAAAATTGAGTAAAACCCACAAGAATTTCCATAACCTCATTATCCCACATATAATTGTTTTGCATTTGTCACAACTGATGTGTCAATTTGATATGTAACTGTATCAACTAAATCATGGTTTACATTAGGCTTCATTACTTATGCTATCATGTTCTACAAGTTTATCAAACGCATAACATTATTGCTCTGTCTTGACAATATAATATTGAATAGGTTTGTTAACCTAAATATCCCCTAAATATAAATAGGTTTGTTAACCTAAATATCCATTTATTCAGCCCTCCCTCTTCTCCTTGAACTCTCAGTAAACACTGATTCTTTGAGTGTCTATATTTTTATCTTATCCAGAATTATATATGCTGTATTATATAGGTGGTAGACTTTTCTGACAGCCTTTTCCACTTAGTAATATTATATGCCTTTATGTGGCTCCATTGCTAATTTCCTTAGAGCTGACACTGTTTTGATGTAATATAGTATATCTATTCACTTATTGATGGACATCTTGGTTGCTTCAGAACTTTAATAAGCATGAATGAAACAAATACACACACACATGTAGATTATTATGTGGAGATGTTTTCAATTGAAGTGAGTAAATATCTAGAAATGAGAACAGTAATTCTAAAACATATGGTTTTATATTGTGAGACTTTTAAACTGTCTTCCAAAATTGATGTACTCTTTTGTATTCCCACAAGCAGTGAATAAGTTCTGTTTCTCTGTATCCTTACAGGCATTTCAATAGACCTTTTTTTTCCATTTGTAGGTTCTCAGTAGCATCTTGGTTTATTTTGCAGTTCTTTAATGATTTTTGCTATCTTTCCTATGTGTATTTATCATCTGTATATCTCCCTTTGTGTGGTTTATGTTCATTTCTCATTATTTCTTATTGTGGTCAGTTACATATTGGTTAGCTTTAAGAGGCCTTTGTGGACTTTGGGTATAAGTACTTTATTAAATACATATTCCTCAAATATTTTCTCTGGTTTGCCTTTTCATTCTCCTAACTATATCTTTTGCAGAGAAACAGATTTAATTAAAAGATTAGCATATTAGTTTTTCTTCAATAAATTGTGCTTTCTGTGCTATTATAGCTAGAACTCCATTACTAAAAACCAAAGTCGATTAGATTTTTGTCTTTGGTTATCTTCTGTAAGTTTTATAAACTTATAAAATACTGACTGTTTAATTTAATTAACTGAAAGGCATAAAACCTGTTTACATTTTTTTCCACGTAGAAGCCCAGTTGTTTAAGAACTGTTTGTTAAAAACATCTGTCTTGGGCTGGGAAGGTGGCTCGGTGGTAGAGCACTTGCCTTGCATGCCTGAAGCCCTGGGTTCGATTCCTTAGCACCACATAAGCAAAAAGAAAAAAAGCTGGAAGTGGCGTTGTGGCTCAAGTGGTAAAGCACTAGCCTTGAGCTGAAGAGCTGAAGGACAGCGCCCAGGCCCAGAGTTCAGGCCCCACGACCTAACCTCCCCTACCCCCAAAAAATCTGCCTTTTCTCCATTGCACTGCCTTTGTTCATTTGTGAAAGATCAATGGAATGCACTTGTGAGTTTGTTTCTGGGCTTTCTATTCTCCTTCATTGATCATTTTTATCTATTTGTTCACTATGCTGGTTTAATTATAGTAATTTATAATAAGTTTATTTACAATAGTATCAATCACTAGTCTTCTCCCTTTTCTCTCCCCACTTGTGGGTTGTGTTGGCTATTGTGGTGTTTTGCCTTCCCATATGAATGTTAGAGTCAGTTTGTAGATATCTGTAATATGAAATGCTGGGATTTTTATTCCACACAGCCAATGAATTTGTTGAGAGAGGGAGGGGAGAGAGAGAGACAGAGAGAGAGAGAGAGAGAGACAGAGAGAAAGAGAGAGAGAGAGAGAGAGAGAGAGTGCACGCACTGGTCCTGGGGCTTAAACTCAGGAGACTGAGCTTCTTTTGCTCAAGACTAGAGTTCTACCACTGGACCTAAAGCTCCACTTCTAAAAGTCTTTTTTGTAGTTATTGGAGATAACAGTCTCATAGCCTGGGAGGCTGACTTTGAACCACAGTCTTCAGATCTTAGCCTCATGGGTAGCTAGAATTACAGGCATGAGCCACCAGGCACTTGGCAGAACTGATAAATTTTAACTATAGGAATTGACTTAATCTAATGAGTTGACTTCTCCTGTTCATATATGTGAACCATCTCTACATTTAATTAATCTTTGAGTTATTTCATTAAAGTTCATCATTTCTCTCATATAGGGCCTATAAATACATATTTTAGATTTATGTTGCTATTTCCATGTTGATGCTGATGTAAATACTATTGTTAGCTTCAAATCCATCCATTCACTGCTGCTTTGTATGAAAACAACTGACTTTCTAATATTCCCCTCATATTTTATAACTATGTAACAACTACTTATTTACTTCTTTATCAGTTACAGCATTGTTTATGCCAGTTCGAGTTATTTTTATAAGCAAGCAAACCATTTGTAAATACAGACTTCTTATTTCTCAGCTGATATCCTTTATTTTGTTTTGAATATATATTCATTTACTTATTTATCATTTATTTTTCCTTCCCTTATTGCATTAGCTAGGACTTCTAGTACTGAGAAGCGAGAAGTGACATCCTTGCTTTGCTCTAATCTTAGCAGGAAGTAGTTTCTCACCATCACATGTACAGTTAAGTTTAGGATTTTTATAGATGTTCTCTGTGAAGCTGAGAAGTCTCTTTTATTGTTCTTTTGTGTGTGTGTGTGTGTGTGTGTGTGTGTGTGTGTGTGTGTATTTCTGTTGATCTTGATCCTAGGTCTTGAAATCAAGGCATGGACACTCTCCCTGTTTTTTTTTTTTTTTTGTCGGTCAAGGACCCTGAACTCGGGGGCCTGGGCACTGTCCCTCAGCTCTTTAGCGCAAAGTTAGTGCTCTACCACTTGAGCCACAGCTCCACTTCCAGCTTTTTTTCTGCTTATGTGGTGCTGAGGAATTGAACCCAGAGCTTCATGCATGCAAGATAAAAATTTACCACTGAGCCACCTTCCCAGGCCCTCCCTGGACATTTTTTTGCTTAAGGTTAGTTCTCTACCTCTTAAGCCACAGCTCCACTTTAGCTTTTTCTTGGTTAATGGAGATGAGAGTCTCACAAACTTTCCTCCCTGGGCTGGTTTCAAACTGAGATCTTTACATCTGTGTTTTCTGAATAGCTAGTCTTATTGGCATGAATCATGGACACACAGTTGCCATATTTTTTTTAAATGATAGATGTGTAAGAATTTTCTCAAGTGCTTTTTTTTCTGAAGATTAGACTTATCTGTTCTCAGATTGTACCTATTATTATTCTTACTTTACCTGTGGGTAAGAGTGTTCTGACTAAATAGAATATTATATTTTGTTAGGTCTCTCACACTTCTTGTGATAAGCAGCTGCAAGTGATCAGTTTATTCATCAAAAATGTCAACATCTTCGGATAGTCTTTTGTGCTATGGCAATGAATGTCTTCAACATACAAGAGGGCAAAAAGGATAACTATTTAAACTCTCAGACATCTCAAAGATATCTAGTCTGCTCTTTTTCACTTTTACATTCACTTTCCAAAACTTGTATCATCCTAAATTATTTTCACATCCAAAATAAGTCAATCTTGGGTCTTGTCTATCTCCATCTCAATACATCAGAACTTATCTTCACTGCCTTTATTGTTTTTCAGCTTAGATTACATGGTTCTCAGTTTCACTAATATTCTTGCCAAGAACTTAGAGTTTTTCAGTCTCTTCATTTCTACCCAACACAAGCCCAAATGACCATGAATGCATCTCAATTGATCTATTTTGCCTACATTTGAGCAAACACTGATGACACTGTTAACTTACAATCATTTGTTAGGAAATGGAAAGATGTGGAAAAAATTATATTAAATGAAGTAAGCCAGTTATTTGCAATAACTAGTATATGTCTGGGACAAGCAGAAAAGGTCAAATAAGATAATGTTAAGTGAAATGAACCCCAAGCTAAGGACACATTGGTTTTTTCTTCTTTGCTATTGTTTCTAATGTATTTATAAGGTACCATGTGATTTTTTTGTTGCTTTGTATGTCCCTCCCCCATGGTATAAACCCTGTTTTCACTGTATTTGATGTTGGTATAATTTGGGGACGGGAAGGGAAAAACAAATTGTTTCAATAGGGATACAGATTGACCCATTGCAACAATGATATGTACAAGATGCTATGTCAAAACATGAACCTTACAATTTAGGTGGGGGTTGGGAGGTGGGAGGTGGGAGGTGTAGCTGAGGAGGTGGGAGGGAAGGGATGGTAGGGGAAAAACAAAGGAGGGGGCAACAATGCTGGATAAGAAATGTTCTCATTACCTTGCTCATGTAACTGTAACCCCTTTGTACAGTATTTTCACAATTAAAAAAACTTAATTAAAAATTACTGAATTGGTCCTCAAAATTAACTATTTGACATTTTTTCCTATTCCACCTCTGTGCATTTTCCCACAATGATTATCTAAAAATGTTTCTATTTTCTTAAACCTTTGACACATTCCTTAACAATTCTCCATTGTCCTAGCAGATTTTGTGTTTTCTTTTCCACAGAGTGAGAAGCCTCTTTACATTTGGGAATTCCTCTCAGTTCTAACAAACCTAAAAATCTCTCTAGATAAACTTGTGGTGACATTGATCAAGATGCATTGTTAAATTTAACATGTATTAGCATGTTAAATTGAAATTTCTTTTACAAGCACTTAAAAACATAATTAAAATAATAAAATAGAATTTACAAGTTTTTCATTTAATGGAGGGAAAAATTCTTACCTTCTAGAGACAAGTTATTCCATTATATCTTGCATCCTTTTTATCAGAAAACTCAAGTAGGAAATTATTTATTAAACTATTTATTAAAAGTTATTAAATTCTTCCATTTTCTTTTAAAAATGTCTCAATTCATATAGCTTCTCAGCTCTCTTTTTCCTAGTTAAAATGTATCTGTATATACACATGCAAATTAAATATTTAATTTAAAAATCCCCTTTCCATTGATACTTCATCCGGCTTTTTATTCTCATTTTCTTTAATGAATAATAACATATGAAGGTGATGTGTGCCACTTCCATGTATAGAACCACTCCCACCTCTTTTCCTTCCCTTACAAAATTAGCATTGCTCTAGGTGGATGCTGCTGCTTCACCCTGGTCCTGTATCCTGTAGAACATCAACAGAGCTGATGTCAAAACCCAATACATGGGAATTTGAGAATGGAAACAATCTTTGTGATAATATACTTACTAATATTTAAAAGCTGTTACTGATGTATTTTACATACATTTATCTTTTGGGAATTATATTTTATTACCTTTAAGTAGTTGCACAATGATGTTATGATTCAAAAAATCAGTTTATGAATGTGATGCAACCTGACTAGTGTCACCTCTTTCATCATTTTTCCTTTTCCTCCCAACCCAACTCCTTCCCTCAATTTTCCTACTTTCATAGGATATACATTGAGTATGATTGCATTCTCTTCCTCTCTTCATTGTCTTATACATGTATACATGACCTCTTCTTACAATTTCTCCTCTTTACTCTTCAACAAGGAAAATGATTAGTTTTCAGTCTTGTTTTATTTATCTCTCTAAGCAGCATTTTCAATAGTTGATCTTACCTCTATTTTGAATCAGTCTTCTTTCCAAACTATCTTGAAAGATTTTTTTTCCAGTCCTGGGGCTTGAACTCGCAGCCTGGCACTGTCCCTGAGCCTCTCTGTGCTCAAGGCTAGAGCTCTACCACTTGAGTCACAGTGCTACTTCTGGCCTTTCCTGAATAGTTTACTGGAGGTAAGAGTCTCATGGACTTTCCTGCCAGGGCTGGCTTTGACTGAGAGCCTCAGATCTCAGCCTCCTGAGTAATTAGGATTACAGGCATGAGTCACTGGCGCCCAACTTATCTTGGAGTTTTTGAGAAGGAAATATACCTGATTTCCATTTAATATCTTGTTGCTTCCTCTTGGTCCTGTTCATTCTCAGTTTCCAAGACCATTAAATAAGTCTTGAAGCCCTTCTCAAGATTGCCATCTAAAACTTATATTCACATTTTACATTCTCTTCTTAGGAAATTTCACCTAAACCAGTACTTTGTTTTCCTTGTTACTAGATGATTACCAAACTTATATCTTTGTTCTAAACTTCTGGGTTTTTGAACCACAGAAATGTTTGCTTACTTGATAATTTTATTCAAATATCTTTTATATCTTTACTTCAATAAAGATATAACATATCCAATGTTCTAAAACTTGAAGTTCAAGTTAAATCTTGCTCCAAACTAGGTTTACTTCTGCTATTACTCTGTTGTCCATTATTTCCTAATTAGCTCGCAAGAGTCCAGGCCACATTTGAATCTCACAGCATCTCATGTGAAAGCCTCCCAAATTCCAAGAATAATATATATTTTTAAGAAATCATTGTAGGGGGAAAACAAAGGAGAAGAAATCATGGTAGGGGAAAAACAAAGAAATCATAATTTCACACTGCAGGGAGGAAGTAAAGATGTATCTATGACCTTTTAGCTCAAACAATTGTTTTCTAATGAAGATTGTTTGCTAATTTCAGCAAAAACAATTAGAGGCAGAAGTGAGTAGAATAATATATTTAAGAGGTCCCAGGAAACTACAAGCAAGTTAGAATTGTATATTCAATGAAATCATCTTTCAAGGACAAACCAGAACAAAGGGCATTTTATATATGGAAAACATATATTTCTATACAACTGGCTCCTTCTATAGAAAATCTTCAGATGTATTTTTAGGCAGAAAAAAATGACCTTAAATGGAAAATAAGATGCAAAAATAACAAGAGGCAGAAACTTGGCCAAAAAAGGATAAATCTATACAAGTAGACTGGATAGAATCCCAGTAAGGTTCAACTTGGGGAAGTTAAGATATAGAAGACAAATATGTGGGCATAACTGAATATTGGAATAACCAAAAACAAAAAGAAAATCAAGTAACTACTTAACAGTCATTCAGGATTCTGTTATAATTTTCTTTTTAAACTATGGGTAGGTTATGTAGTTTCTAGTGCACTGTTATTCTTTATCCTTACAGATGTTTTATTAACATTACTCTTTTAAATTAATATTTAACAAAAACACAAAAATGCATTTTATCACCAGCTGAATATAAATATGTTTACAGAATATGTTTACTAAATTTATAACTCACAAGAGACTAAGATTGGCCTCGTTTACTATTCTTCATATTTCTTGAAAAAGTATTCCAAGAACTGATCTGTTTTGAAATTTATAATTTATTGGATCTTAGTGGCAAAATATGGTTAGCAAAGTCATTCAGGATTGTATCTACAGCAATTTTAATAAATCTCAAGATTGTGCAACTATAGTTGACATTATGGGGAGCACTAGGCTCATAAGTAATACTATAATTCAGAAAGCAGCTTTAAATGTTTATATTCTCCTGCCAGAAATGTAAATTTGTTGGAACTTGTAGCATCCAGTTCTGCAATGTGAAACTCTACTACACTCAGTGTACACAAAAACAAAGAAGCCCCACTTAGGGTAATGTTGTAGCAGATTCTCAGCTTGTCCATGTGAGAGAGAATGTCTGCAGCAAAGGGCCTAATCCTTATAATTCACTTCTTAACCATACTTTATAACATTTTTATATAGACAGTAAAATTATACTCTCAATCATTATAATACAAATTAGGAAATTTTAACCAGAGAAATTGGATTAAGGATCATGTGCTAGTGAAAGCTAGAAGGTTGGTCATAAGGAATCTGTCCATGGCTCTGAAGAAGATGCCCATTGGTTATTTTTCCATTACTTAGTCAAAGTCTATATAAATGAATTTCAACATTATCTATCAGGGTTTATTTATTATCATCATATGCATGATTTATTAGGAGAGCAAGTGTCATACTCAACATTATTGCAATTATTTAATTCATATTAATTGAATGGAAAGCCAAAACCTTAAAAAATCTTATAGTAAGTACATTCAAAATATGACTTAGAGAAAAAGAAAAGGATGGCTACTATTAATAAAGTATTTTCTGCATTATTTTTGTGCCAGTACTGGGGACTGAAATCAGGGCCTCTTGCTTTTGTTTGGTATTTTGGCTTAAGGTTGGAGCTCTACCACTTGAGCCAGAGCTGCACTTCCAACATTTTTTCTCATTAATTGGACACAAGTCTCTACAGATAACTCTGTCCAGGCTGGCTTTGAACTGAGATCCTCAAATCTCAGTCTCCAAAGTAGCCAGCTAGGATTACAGGCATGACTCACCAGAGCCTGGTTAAATTAAATATTTTCTTATGTGTTTCTGCTGTTTATTCATCAATATTTTCTTTTCTAAAGTCAGTTTTCCTTACTTCTACTTCTCTGCCTGGCTCTGGATGCCTGGGTGGATGATCTCTACAACACTGCCTAGCTAGTTTGAGTCTTCAGGAGAGCAAGATATTAACAGGCAGGATATGAGAAAAGCAGAAGCATTTCTTCCCGAAAGCTTACTGATTTGGCCAAAGTACAAGAAGCAATCAAGTATTTTGAAGAATACTAATCTTACTGTGTGGTCTTTTTTTTTCAGGAATTCATCCATTTTTGTAGGCTCATTTAATTATTTACTAGTTTTTAAGAAAATAAATTATTCTTACCATCACTGTCTCTGGGTACTTTCCCATCTCTTATTGACTTAGTCCTGCTGACCACTCTTCACTTTAAAAAGTCTTCATTTACCAGACACTGTTGGCTTGCACGCATCCATAATCTTAGCTACTCAAGAGGCTGAAGTATGAGGACTGGCCCAAACACAGCCCAAGCAAGAAAGTCCATGAGAATATTATCTACAATTAACCACCCAAAAGCCAGAAGTAGAGGAGTGACTCAAGTGGTAAAGTATTAGTTTTGAGCAAAATAGCTCAGAGATAGCACCCAGGCTCTGAGTTCACTTCCTAGAATACACACGTGTGTACATTCACATACACATGAGTGCATGCACACACACATGCACACACACACACAATTATTCATTCAAAACACCTGAGATAGTTTTCTTCAAGAGCCATGATAAAAAGGTATTTTAATCACAACAAATATTTCAACCGTAAAGATATAAGACTAGTAGATAAGAAGTGAGCATCAAAATCTTTAAGTTATATAAGTTAGTATGGACTAGATCATAAGTATTGTGCATTCAAAGGTCATTATTTTGTCCCTGATTGATCCTCAATGTCTAGCTCATTGTATTTATTAGAAGAAAGTGTCAATACATATTTGCTGAATTCGAGTAAAGATAACTAAATGAAGTATTTACCACTTTATAATTACTTAGCGATTACAGAAGTTAGTTCAAAATTTTACATTATAGCACTACTATCAAGAATTCCTTTCATCACACTAAAGCCTATTTACCTCACAAAGATGACAAACAGCATAAAATATACAGAATGTCCCAATAATTCCTGCCAACCAACAGAGACACAAGTGTTATTGGTCATAAAATGCAATCTGATCTACAACAATGCATGTTTAATAAAGATCTTTAAATAAAACTTATGTTTTATAACTTTATAACTCTTTATATGGGTTAGTACTTATTTTTTAAATTGAAACAAATCATCTTAAATTTAATTGTAGGTAATATATTCTTGCTTGTATAGAGGAGATACATTTATTCAGAACAGAACTAAGAATTATGAGAAATATACATTATTAGATTTGTTTTCCGAGTGATTATTTTCCTAAAACAAATCCACACTTGGAAAGAGTCTGCTAGTTGATCTAAATGCATGCATCACTTTATGAATGAAAGCATAAAGACTATAACCATGTAGGAGAATTTATAAGACAAGATTATTTTGATATGTAACAAGATGTGCAAGCCCCTTAACAAACTACCAACTAAGAAAATTAGGTATTAAAAGCAGGGAAATAAGGTTCTGGCCTACCAAATGCTAGAAATTTTACAATTGCTCGTTTGTACATCTGGATGTAATTCAACCACATTCAAGAATAAATGGCTAAAGGGTTAATTGATAATTAACATATAGTATCAGAAATAAACACTGAAAAAGTTACAGAAAATATAACTTCAGCTGTACGAAAAGGGTATGACTCTCCCTTAGTAGCTGAATCTCTGGTAAGGAATCGCAGATTTGATGAAGTGTGCACTGTTCAAAAAATCATAAGGAAATCCATTCACAGATACGTTGTTGAAACTTGTGGTGGTCACCAAAGAGGAGCAAATAGTACACATATGCATATTTAAAATTCAACTTAACCATCTTACAGTTTTGCACTGAACTAAAACTTTGCAGTAAATCCTATTGTGGATCATCTCATTCGTGGAAGTTTGTAAACACCATAGTGACAATTAAGAGTTATAAGACTTGTCTGGAATATGTAACAACATTGTCTTGGTCAGATTAGTAGTTTAAGAGAGTTTCCCACATAGCAGATTTTTTAGACTCAAAATTATATTAGTAGTACTAAAATTCAATTTTTAATTAGTCCTGACACTTTATATCTACTTGATATATTACAATTTAGGTAACTGTTGTTAGAAATCACTGCTGCATAATAAATCACTAGAGCTAAATACTTTAGAACAATAATCACCATCAAGTGGGTGTTTCTTTTTGTGGGATTGTTTGTGAGATTACAGTCAGATGGTGATGGGAACTGTCATCATTTATGGGCCTGTCTGGCACTGAAAAACCTAATTCTGAGCACACACACACACACACACACACACACACACACACACAAAGTTGGTGCTGTGTTGGTGGTGGAAGATATGGGTTCCTCTCCACAAGTGACCTTTAGGTCTGCACAGGAGTACTCAGAGAATAGAAGCTAGCCTCCCTCAGAGGAAGCAATCCAAGAGAGAAAGGTGACAGCCTTAAGTTCTTTTATGTCCTCACTGCAGAAGTCACAATCCATTACATGGTGCAGAACTGTCTTTCACACAGGCCATCTCTTATTCACCAAGAAGCTACCCAAGTGTGGGTATGCAAATGGAAGCAAGTCCAGGAAACTGTTATGGGGCTCAGCTACCAGAGTAACCAACTATATAGCTACCACTACTCAATCATTTATTTTGTATTTTAAAATTATTTTGCATCCACAAAGGGTAAAAAATCAGCTCAGAGAGTCTTAATACCTTCCTCTCAAGTGAACTATAATTTTCAAGAACAACAAAGCACTGGTATAATGATATGCTTTGCTTGGTATTCCCCAGATCTTCCATCAATATGCTATGTCTGATCTCATGCTAGAAAAGCACAATATTTTTGGCCTTGTCTCATGTGTTCCTACCACTTGTTTCTTAATATTCCCCTGCCTTTCATTATCATGGAGGTTTTAAAGAGTACTAGTTAATTTTGTCCCTCAGTTTGTGATTTCTGGCACTTTCTCATGAATAGACTGGAGCTATGGGTTGAGGGGAAAGAACCATGGAGGTGATAGTCCCCTGTCACATTGTAGAATAGGGTATGTGATCATCCCTCCACTTACTACCATGTGTTAACCTTAACCCAGTTAAGACGTTGTATGCCAGATCCCTCACTGTAAATCAGTAACTCCTACCTTCTTTCCTATACTTTCTTTGTTAGAATAAGTCATTAAGTGACTGACACTCAAAAAGAAGAGAATTAGTCTCTACCTACATGAGGGAATATTTTCAAAGAACTTGTGCACAAATGTTAAAAGTCCCATAGTGACCAATTAGTTTTTGATTGGAGATGTTTCGGATTTTTTTTTTTTTTGATGGAGATAAAGGATTGCATACTAGGTAGATACTTGCAATGGAAAGAGTATTTGCACATAATTTTATTACTTGTACACTATCATTTCTTTATCCCTATAACAATTTGAACCTAAGAAAATGTAAGTCAAATCAATTGTATTTTCCTCCTATCAATTTGCTGTTACAGCAAAATTTCAAAAAATATTTTGAAAAACATGATTACTATACCTAAGTACCCAATTTTCAGCCTGATTCAACTTAAGGAAAATTACAAACATCTACAGAAATTACATTAAAAATGGTCCCTCAGATGCATGATGTGATGCTGCTTGTTTTGCTTTGCTTCTAAGGTTCTTGTTTAGAAGGTCAAACAGATGTTAGCTGTTATAATCCTCCAATGAATACTAATAATGGTACTAAGAACATCTTAACATACTGGAGAGTTTCCCAGATAGCAGATTTTTTAGACTTGAAATTATATTAGTAGTACTACAATTCAATTTTAATTAGCCCTGACACTTTATATCTACTTTAGAGCTGATGAAGTGCTCTTCGAACTAACAATTCCTAATAAGCTCTGTTTAAATTTAATTTCTATTTCCATCTGACAGTAACCAAGCCAAACTTGTGGTTCAAGGCAAGCACAACACAACATTGTTCAAGTGTTGCAAATTTCCACTTGGCTGCCAGTTACTCCTCTCATCAATTTAATTTTGAAATCACAAACCCTTCCACCTTCCCTTCTACTCACAATCATTTTCTTTGATTCTTCAGAGATTTTTAATTTTTAATTATATTTAAGAGGTTGTACAGGGGGTATTCAACATGTCAGATTGTGAGTACAATGCATCTTGATCGATGCTACCACTTCTATCACCTCACTAGCATGAGCTAGAAGGGAAGAAACTAGGTCTCTCTTACCTAGGGCAGTCACTCATGATGAGGGGAAAGGAGGAAGAGGTTTGGAGGGGACTAGAGGCAGGGGAACAACCTGACAGCAGTATGAAACTAACAGCCAAGCCATGTAACAATCGTTCCACATTTGTCTGGAAAATAGCAGTTACTCTGCTTTCAGAACTACATTCCATGAAATCATCAGAGGCTTTTGGAACCTGCTGATACTTTATTTCTAGCATGGAATATTCAATAAATGAAAACTCTGTTTGCTTGGTTCAGGCTGTACTGCCTAAAGTAACGCTTTTTCTTATTCATCTTAAAATACAACCTATTCGCAGTATTTTCTAAAATAAAGAATAAATCCAAGTCATGTCTATCAGCAGGATATAAAATTTTAAAACTTTATATGTTTCCCCTCTCAAATTTATATAACAGCACATGAGAGTTTCTGTGTACACTGTTCTGTTTGCAGCTAGATTGCCTGCGTTTAAATCTTGCCTTGTCAATATATTATTTGTCTATTTCAGGTAAATGACTTAAAACTTGCTCCACTGAAAAGTAGAAATAAATAATATCCCTTGCCTCATAAGATTTTGTGAGGAATCAAAAAGCAAGTACATGAATACGGGCATACTGGAGAGATTAACTCAGCATTGAATGTTTATTACTAATATTAGCAGAAGGGACAGAATCTTTTTAGTTATTTAATATTATTCTGTTCCTTGGACCTTCAACTCCAGACTTTGAAGGGATTGTATGTAAACTATACATAATTTGTGAGATGCATGGTATAGCTTCCTTCTTCATAAAGAGGATAAGGAATCTGCCAGCTTAGATACCACAGCAGCACATGGAGCTAGTGTTCTTTAAGGCCAGTTAAGATGACTCCTTGATTCATATGCTGCATTTAAGAGCTCAGACCCTTGAAATCTTGGTTTTGTTCTCTCCCTTAAATGAATTATATTAACACTTTAATGCAATGCTGTCTATTTTTTGTGTTTATCTACTTATTTTCATTGATGTTTCTCTAAGAGGAGATGGTTCATCCCACATAAAGCAATATCACCTAAACAGTTGCATTTCCTACTTGATGTACATTCATGACCTCTGTCCCTAACCAGTCTCTAGAATGCTGAATAAACATCAGCTTTTTTAGGTGACCTCTATTCTTATTCTATCTGCTTGATTGTTAGCAAACATTTACTGAACAGTTTAAAAGATGTCCTTCCTGGCACAATTTAATGGAGAGCAACATAAAAGCCATTTTGCTGCCATTGAAAACTACATGAAATGTGTCTCCTACTCTTCCCAGCCCAGGTGTAGACACTCCGATATGGAACACTATATGACTGTGGTATCTTCTCCATAGTACTTCCCAGAGAATGCTGGTAGAGCTACTAAGTGGGCCAGGTATACTGGCTAAAGTGGATACCTGAGAGGCAGATCACAAGTAGGCAGATCACAATTGGAGGCTGACCTTGGCAAAAGTGCAAGATGTTACCTGATAAATAATCTAAAGCAAAAAGATCTGAAAGCATGGCTCAAGTAGTGGAGCATCTGCTTAAGATGCATAAGACCTGAGTACAAAACTCAGGCCCTTCCTTCCTCTCCTCCCTCAAAGGTTACCAAGTAGCTCAGTGTTGGGGCAGAAGAAGTCCTTATGAGGGACATACAGCAGACAGTTTCCTTTTACTAATCCTATATTCACCAACTAATAATCAAGTTATTTTTGAGGTCATGGTTCTTGCTTATTTTTATCGTATTAGGGTAGATTTTTAGATTCTGCACTGGAAACTCTTTACTTTCCCCTCAAGTTAATAGCGTACTCTACTAGTGGCGCTGTAGCTCAAGTGGTAGAGTGCTCGCCTTGAGCTGAAGAGCTGAGGGACAGAGTTCAAGCCCCACGACCGACAAAAAAAAAAAAATAGTGTACTCTACTGTCTCCATTGAAAACATTTGCCAGTGTGGCCTAACGGTAAAATGGAAAATTTCTCACATGATTTTTGTGCTCTCTATATGTGAAGTAACTTAATCTGTGCTTCAAATGATTCAATGTTCTGAAAAATTAATTTATTATGAAGATAAAGTAATTATAAATGTAAAACACACTGAAATTTTGCTGTATTCTTAGCAGCCGGATATCTTATTCAAGTTTTGATGAAAAATTGTAACTTTTCTTTTTTATTCTTCTACTTTCTGGGATGTACTGTAAAGTAGTTAGCTCCAACACAATGTACTTTAAAATCTTACAACCAGATAAAATTCAACTTGGATACTTAATATTACTACAGGAATCCTGCAACATGGCACCATTATCTGAGTGAGGAATACAATAATTGTTGTGACAAGAATTGTTATCAGGATGATACAAAAACCTAGATACAAATATCTAGAACATATCCTGTGCTGTTCATTATCATTTCTTGACAATGTCTAGGCTTTTGTTTTGTTTTTTTTTAAACTGGACATTTTTAAACCCATACAGGGATGGTAGTGGAAAAGTACTGAACCTGACTTAGGAGAAGCTCACTTACAAATTTTGGCTCTCAGTTTCTTTTTCGTAAGGAAAGAAACTTGCAAAGCAAAGGGACAGAATAAAATAGTCTCTGGGAAATAGAGAAATGATTGTATCATTCTGCAGGTGGGCAGAGCCTATATACGTGATGGTCTTTGGATTCATCCCTAATTCACTCCTCCCCATGAGTGACTTTCAGTGGACTATTTGAGTGAGAGGATCCTGCTTAGCTCAGCACCTGCCCCTTCTTTGTTTTGTGCTTGCCTGCCAGTGAGGAGGCCACATGCTGATCTGCTTGCTGCCATTTGGTCCAGGGCCTCCTGGGGTAGGCTGGAGTTCACCAGCTGTTCCAGTGCCTGTCTCACTAACAGGTGCAGTCTGACAAGTGCACTTGGCCACAATTCTAATACCACTTCCTCCAATCAGCTTTACTGGGGACTTTCAGAGGTGACATTGTCACTCATATATATATATATATAATATACATATATATGCACAGGTGTATACATACGTATATGTGTGTACATATAAAGCTCAGAAGAGTAATAGGGAAAGTTATTTGTTTCTCAAAAAACTCCAGCAGATATTTCATTTCTGCTGTTTGTTCACATTCTATTCATTTCACTTTGTAACAGTATACCTAATTCTTTAGGGAGAATTTTCTCTCCTTTGCAGATACTGACTCCATTGAGATGATAAATTTATGAAGCTAAAGGAGTCTCTGAAGGTTCCATCTGATAGGAATTTGAATTGAGTGGCAAAACAAAAGCCAGAAGAAATGATTGGAGTTAACACCTTATTGCCTGCTCTCAGCCCCCAAAGCAGGTAGGTATTCCTGCCATCAAGAGCCCTTCAGTGTCTAGGCCCCTATCTTTTCCGAGATCAATACTCTGTTGTTTTCTTGGCTGCTTTTTTTTTTTTATAGTGTGCTGGTCCTGCGACTTGAACTCAGGTCCTGAGCACTGTCCCTAAACTTCTTTTGCTCAAGGCTAATGCTGAACCACTTGAGGTACCGCTCCATGTTCTTTTTTTTGTTTTGTAGTTAGTTAGGAGATACAATATCATGGGCTTTCCTCCCTGGGCTGGCTTCAAACCATGATCCTCAAATCTCAGCCTCCAGAGTAGCTAGGATTACAGTTGTGAGCCAGCAGCACTCAGCAATACTCTGCAGTTTTCATTGCAGACTCATTAGTTACCCCAAGAGCTTTCTAACAAATTCAAGATCTGCTTGTGTTTCCCAGAGTTAGTTTCAGTATGTAGCAAGAGATTTTAATAGATATCACTTTTGAGTGGAATAGGAAAGCAATTGGTTTCTGAGTTATGAGTGAATTGAAATTCAATATGTACAAATGGCTCCAGTGACAGCATGAATTATTAAACTTAAACTAATTTATGTTAACATGAATCACTTTGTAATTACTTTATATCACCAATCATGAGTAGTGCCAAATGAGTTACTTTGAGTTGTAAAGCTATAATGAAAATATTACGACACAATATTATTATACATGCAGTATGAAAAGTATTTCAGGTATGGCACACAAACCTCTATTTATACAAGTTATAATCCTATGCGATCTGTTTCATCCTCTGTAATTAAAAATAACCACTGTCTTCAAAGTTGATGCCCATGAAAGTTCTTAGGAGACCATTTCTAAATTATGACTCAAATAAAAATAGTCATTCCAAACTATTTCCTATTGGAAACCAAAGGTCAGATTTATGTCCTTTTACAGAAGAATTTTAAAAGGCTGACATCTGAAGTTATTTAGATCACACAAAAGAATAAATCTAGCCTCTCAAGTCAATTTGACAAGTTCCTGACAATGTTTTGATGAATTGCATTTACTTTTAATTAAATAGAAGCAGTGTTGAAATTCTGAGAGCTGGAATTTTTAAAACTATGTAAATATATAGAAGATTTGAGAAGTAATACCTTAAACTGCTCATCTTTTATATCTTTCCTCCAAAAAATGATTCAGTAACTACTTATTGAATAGGTTTATTCTGTAAAAGAGAACAGGATGATACAAGATAATGAGGGATTATGTATTTATAGTAGCACTATTAATTCCAATCAGAATATGTATTTCAGGATACTGAAAGCAAATGAGCTGGCAACGGGAGCTGTATAATTCTTACATTGTTAGACATGGCTACCCTTTAGGCAAAGATTGCTCCTAGAGTAAATCCATGGACCTTTTATATTCAAATTACTTAGAGTTACTTTTCAAAAGACAAAATGTGTAAAATATGTTTATGCCCAAATTACTAAATTACAACTTATTAAAGCATTGAAAACAGAAGTTTATTAAAACATAGATACGTTTCTCATGATTTTGATGAGCATCAATACACAGTTCAGATAATTGTAGACCACCACTGAGTAGACAGAAAGCAAAGCACGTCAATTAGCCAATGTGGTTCACTGAACTTGTTCTGTGTTGTATAGTCTGTGTTGTACAGTAGCTCCAATTGTAAGACTTGATTGATGTCACAAAGAAGAAGTTGTTGAAACATATCCCATTCACACTTGTTTTTTTTTCTTACAGATTGGCATGTAATGTTTGTACAGATGTATCTGGAAAAATGTGGTCTTTTGATTTACATAAAGCAATCAAATGGGTAATGACCAACTCAATAGTTAACATATTTACCATTTGTACTTTTAAATACTTGGGTTTAAGGGTTTATAAGTATAAAATGTATAGAGTCTACCCCCTAAATTTTATATAATATTGACATAATCTAAAAAAAATGTTTTCATCCCTGTTGAAGTCTAGGCTTTTTAACAAGGCAGCTGAAGAAAAGAAAATCCCTTAATTAGAAATGCCAGACCATTAAAATGTTGTATAAGTTTAGCTGCTAAGAATTGTTTTTAGTCTGCTGTCCATTAGTTCACTCTTAAATGATCCCTAAAATACAATTTTATTTAAAAAATCCTCTATGTCTTTTCTTTCTATAAGAATAATTTAAAAATTGGCCAGTTTTTAAAAAAATAACACAAAAAATTATAATCACTGGTGTCTCATGCCTATAATCCTAGATACTCAGGAGGCTGAGATCTGTGGATTGTTGTTTAAAGCCAGCCCAGACAGGAAAGTCCATGATACTGTTACCCCCAATTAGCTACAAAAAAGCTGGAAATAGAGTTATGGTTCAAGTGGTAAAGCACTAGCCTTGAGTACAAAAATCTAAGGGGCAGCGCTCAGGTCCCAGGTTCAAGCTGCAGTCCAGGAATACACATACAAACAAGCAGTATCATCATTGGAGCAAATTCAAGTGATAATCCAGGATTGTGACCCTACAATAGGCAAATGTGAGGCCCTGGTAGCCAGGGTGTGGCTCTGGAAGCCACAATAAGAACACTCATTTCTTTGAATCTGACACCAAACAAATGATCTTCCATTTAAAATCAAACTATATTAGCCTTTTTGGTTATCTGCATGTTTGCAGTCTAGAGTACTATAAATTGAAGATGTTAAAAAGTGAGATGATTGTTTGCCTCAGTGTAACTCATTAAAGTTAATCTAACCTTAAGAACCTATTTTTCAGTTTGAATTCAGTTCTGAAAATTCACAGTGAATCCATTAACACTTATTTAATATCATTTCCTCCCCCTGTTTTTATCCACTTTATCCATGCTCTGTTTGTTTATTTAAATCTCTTCCTTCATCTTAATCCTTCAAGCATGTCAAGCTTGCCCTCCACACAGACATTTCTTCCCTTGTAACTTACTTGTGCTGAAAATTCTCAAGATAGTCCTTTATTGAAATGCAAAGTCGTTATCAGATTCAAGTTGTTGTTATTTTATAGTCAAGAAAATTCTAGTGAATGATTATTGCTGATATAGTTTCAACAGTCTTTGTAAGTATTTTCTTTAGTGGAAAGGATTTGTAGGTTTGTTTTGTTTATTTTTACCTGTAATTTTCCTTATTCATTACATCTTCCTTATACATCGAAACATAGTTGGTATCTAGTCGAGTTCCATGATGACTTAACTTTATCAAATATAATACTCAATAAAACATAATTGATGTAAACATACTATCTTAAAAAGAAACAGAGTGTTAGGAAAAATTTTTTAATTTTATTCTATTTTGTACAGGATTCTTTGCACAGGATTTGTACAAAGAAAACTTTGTAGGAGCCTAAAAAGTAATCTTTTCTAATAAGTTCCTAGAAAATATCACACCAATTCAAAATTTCTGATGAAAGTAGAACTTATAGAGCTAGAACGAGAACTTAAAGAAAAAATGACATTCAATTGATTATTTATTCCAGTGTAAAATACAAAAATAAAACAAGTAGAATAATATCTAAATATCCTTACAAGACCTAAGGGCCTTCTCGATGATACCAGTGTTAAACCACAGAAAGTACATAATTTGTTTTCTAATGTGAACTGAATTGCTGAGCATATTAAACATTTGAAAATATTTTATTGGAAATTGGAGTTCTGGACATTTTTTCAAGATGTGTTGTTGAAAAAATCAACAGCAGATAGGGTTCTCAAAAATCCACGTGGCTTCTATGCAAGTTTAAGAACTTCATAATAGTTTCATTTTAGCCCAGTGATGGGTTATCACCAATACAATACAAGATGCACATGTTCTATGATCTCAGGACTAATGGATTCATTGCTGGCGATCACTTTATTTCCCACTTTTATGGACTTGCTGAGAATAAAAGGAAGAAATAAATCACCTTTTCTTTAATTTTCTTGGTTAACCTGAGGAATTCATTTTGGGGCTATCAAAGTAAGCTGGAGGCTGGAGGCTCACACCTATAATCCTAGCTACTCAAGAGTCTGAGATCTAAGGATCATAACAGCCCGGTCAGGAAAGTCCATGAGACTCTTATCTCCAATAAACTACCAGAAACTCAGTGGCACTGTGGCTCAAGTGGTAGAGCACAAAGCCTTGAGATGAAGAGCTGAAGGACAGTACCCAGGCCCATAGTTCAAGCCCTACGACCTATGACCTATCCCCACTTCCCCCGCCCCCCAAAAAAGTAGTGAGTAGTGAGTACCTAGGACTTGGGTCATATTTGCTTTGTAGGTAGTAACTTCTTTGTGGAATTCAGCATATTTGGAATTTATCAGACTCTTCCAGGGGATTCTGACACAAGTGGAACTTAAAATACTAAGAGACAGAGTTTAATCCCAGACTTTCTGATTCTGTAGGTCTGGGATTTGGACTCCAATTTGCATGTCTAACAAGTTCCTAGGTGATGGGCTTGCTTCCAACTGGGAAGCATACTGAATGACAGCATTGATAAGTGAACTACTGAATGATTTCATGGACTGTCTCTCATCACCATAATGAAATCAAACTGTAATTTCATACAGTTAACGAACACAGAACAAACTGAATCAGCTTGGAATATAATGGTAAAACAATATAATATAATGGAAAACAATGGTCTTGGTCTGGAATGTGGCTTAGTGGTAGAGTGTTTGTCTAGTATGCAAGAAGCCCTGGGTTCGATTCCTCAGTACCACATACACAGAAAAAGCCAGAAGTGGTGCTGTAGCTCAAATGGTAGAGTGCTAGTCTTGAGCAAAAAGATGCTCAAGGACAGTCCTCAGACCCTGAATTCAAGCCCCAGGACTGGCAAAAGAAAAAAAAAAGCACAAAGAAAAAAAACCAACAAACAAAACAAAACAAAAACACCAATGGTTTTATGTGAAATACAAACGTAGGATGAAAGTGACACAGAGCCTACAAAGAGATGAATCTTTGCTAAATGATTGAAAGTTTGTTTATCTGAAACAAATAAAAAGACAAAATCCAATAGCACTGACTGTAAGATATTATCATATAATAGAATAAAGTGGCATTCTTTCCATTATTCTATTTAAAAAAGTTATTTTATATGGCTAACATTGGTGTGCTCCTGAATAGAGATATTTAGGCAATAATATTTTTAGAATAATACTATCCTGTCACTTTCTCTCTTGCACAACTATTTTCATGCTTTCAAGTTATGTTAATACAGAAGGAATATTGTGAATATAGAAAATATGTATACATGTTGTTTGAAATATGTGTGTATTGTGGAATGGGTAAAACTAGCCATCTATTATAGTTTTTATCTGTGATGCCTACTTGCCATTATATAAAAAGTGATACCTTAAAATATATATGTCAGAGAAACTAACAGGACAGATATTTATGCTACTCAGCAGTGGTGTCTCTTCATCCTCACAGACTTTATGTTTTTAATTTTATATTACCAAGTTTTTAAAAAAATTTTATGGTGAAAATACCGTACAGAGGGGTTAAAATTACATGGGCAAGATAATGAGTACATTTCTTATCAAGCATTGTTGCCTCCTCCTTTGTTTCCCCTTACCATCCCTTCCCATCCCCCTTGCCCCCCGCCCCGCCCGGAGCCAAAGTTGTAAACTTTTTCAACATAAGGACTTGTACATCGTATTGCTTCAATGGGTCCACCTGTATGCCTATTTAAAGGGCTTGTTTTTGCCCTTCCCCTCTCCAAATTATACCAACATGAAATACAATGAAAGCAGAGACAATTGCAAGAAAGAAAAAAAATCTGAATACTTATCTTGGGGTTCATTTCACCTAAAATCAACTTATCTGACCTTTTCTGTTTGTCTCAGACACACACTAGTTATTACAAATAAGGGAAAACATGGGCCTGGCTCACTTCACTTAATACAATTTTTTCCAAGTCTTTCCATTTCCTAACAAATAGAGGAAAGAAGGATGGCCAATAGACACATGAAGAAATGCTCAACCTCTCTAGCAATAAAAAAAATGCAAATCAAAACAACATTGAGATACCACCTCACTCCAGTTAGAATGGCTATAATCAAGAATTCTAATAACAACAGATGCCGGAGGGGATGTGGACAGAAGGGAACTCTACTGCATTGTTGGTGGGAATGTAAGCTTGTTCAACCACTTTGGAAAGCAGTATGGAGGTTCCTCAAAAGACTCCACATAACGCTCCCCTATGACCCAGCAATCCTACTTTTGGGCATTTACCAAATTATCACAAACAAGACCATACTACAGCTACCAGCACAACTATGTTTATCACAGCATTATTTACCATAGCTAAGATATGGAACCAATCCAGATGCCCCTCAGTAGATGAATGGATCAAGAAAATGTGGTATATATATATATATATATATATATATATATATATATATATACACACACACACACACACACACACACACAATGGAATTCTTGCCTCCATCAGAAAGAATGACGTCATCCTCACAGACTTTAAGCAAGTATACTATGCTTTTGAATTTTTGAAGTGTTTTTCCCTGACATTATATCGGGGCTTGAACACAGGGCCTGTCCCTTGGCTTTTCTGCTCCTGCCTGGTGCTCCACCATTTTAGGCATAGCCCCACATGAGACTTTCTGCTGGTGAATTAGAGATAAGAGTCTCATGAACTTTCTTATCCATGAGCTGGCTTAGAACTATGACCCTCAGATCTTATCATTCTGAGTAGCTATCACAACAGGTGAGTGCCAGCAGCACCTGGCTTATATCATTTTTTTTGTATTAGGAAGATAATACTCTCCTTAGTGTTTTCGGAGGCCAAAGGAATAATCTCCATAGGATATTGTGAAGATACAGCTTTACAGTATTTCCTTCATTGATTTTTTTGTGTTTTAATCCACTAGAATTAACTTTGCTCACGGATCACCTTCCAAAGGACACAAGCAGCATCTGCAGCTGACTGCTCCAGCAGGTGCTCAAATGTGTACCCAGAATTTTGGTGTACAAACTTGAGATGAAGAAAAATACAAGCAACCATGCTCTAGCAGAGATTGGAAGCAGATCTAGTCTTGTAAATAGAAAGTCAGAAAACAGCTGTCTCTTTCACAGAGGAATCATGTTTTCCTTTGAAGAATGGCAGAGCAAGTGGGTCTTGCGATTAAGATACCAAGGCGAGGAAAGAGCAGGATGAGCAGCTGCATTCGAAATGCCATAGGATGAGACAGTGATAATAGCCCCCTCTCTACCCAAGCCATCTTCAGCTGCTGCTTATTGCATCAGAGTGGTAGGATGTGTCAGAAATAAAGGAAAAGGTACATACAGTTAACACAAGTGCCTTCCTAGCTGCCCCAAATCCAGAGCTAATTATTTGGTAATGTTTTATGAAGGTCATGGATAAATGTGGGGGTTTTCTGGAGTTATTCTTGGACAGAACACTTAGAAAACATATTAGAACACACAACTTGGGTTCTTAAGTTTTGATTTTCCCATCTGCAAAATGGGTACAATAATAACCTTCCTGGCTGGAAGTTATCCATGCATGATGTAATGCCTGACATTTAACACACGTTCCCTAAACCGCAATGACAAAAATAAAAGGTGACATTATTGTCACCATCTCTCAGGAATGTAGAGATAACTGACAACTGACAGGTGCAGAGCATTATGCAAGTCTTGTGCCAGTTATGCTTCTGTGTTTTATTTCCAGCTGCTCCCAAAGCTCAGCATTCCTGAAACATTATGAGAAGAGAACTTGCCTCCAAGGGAGAAGATATTCTTCATCCACGACCTTGTCATATAAAGAACTCATCTAAGCAGGTTCAAGTGGCTCACACCTGTAATTCTACCTTATGCAGAAGGCTGAGATCCAATTATCACAGTTCAAGAAAAGACTGTGGAGTTGTGGCTCAAATGGTGGAAAATTAACCTTGAGAGAAGTACTGCCATGGCACTCTACCACCTGAGTCATACCTCCATTCCTGCTTTGTTGGTGGCTAATTAAAGATAGAGTACTTTCTGTTTGAACTCCTCTGCCAAGGCTATCTTCAATCTGCCATTCTCCAGATCTCAGACTATTGAGAATCAACCAGTAGGATATTTTATTTAGGTGTGTGGTTTAGATTTTTGGATAAAATCAAACCCACTTTTTGACCTAAATAGAATACCCTACACTATTCTTAAAAGACAGGCAATGTTTAAATAACCTTTAAACATGAAATATCTATATTTTAGAATATTTTTGTCCTGACATTTATACTTTATAATAGTTTAAATCTTCAAGATTAACAGATGATATAGTGAACACCATGTGTTCATTGCCTGGTTTTATTATTTTTTATCAGTCCTTACTATATTTGATCACTCTTGCCATCTTTTTTGTACCATTTTAAGTTGAGTTGCCAATCATGATGGCTTACTGTTAAATGTCAGCATGTCTTAATAAATAGGACACTTGCCTACATAATTATGCTATCTTAAGTGCATCAGGAATACTGGTCACTAATATGTAGTCCATTCTGTTAGGAGTATAAATGTCATCTATTCTATTAGGACCATAGTTTAAAATATATTTTCATGGATAAAATTTCCAGGAAGGAATCTAGGTTCATTATCTCCCCCCAAATTCTCCTAAGCAGAAAGGCAACGCACAGAAGAGAATCTCACTTGGATCTGTTCAATGTTCCTGACTTAGCCAGTAGTTTAGTGTTGTTTTTCATTTATCTACCACTATGTATTCACTAGCAGCTTATATATTCTTTGTTTTGAGATATTTTAGAGATTTTTGGTGATGTCATAACATGCTAAAGTGTTCCAGTTTGTGCAATCTGCCTATTTACTCCTATTAGGTGGAACCTACTTACCACATACCAAGCTATCTGGCAAGCCTTTTTCAATAAACACTGCTTAGATATGACACACTAATCAGAAATATGAATCACAAGTTAGTGATCAGAGTAATGGCAATGGCCATAGGATAGATATTGTTGAGCATTCTTTGTTGATTCTACCTCAAAAGTTGTCTCTGTCCCAAGTGAAAACATTTAAGTGAATACAAATTAGTATTCTGCTGATCTGCACATGATTTTCTTTAACCATATACCAGGCAGGTTCCTATCTCCTTCAAAAACACATGGATATTGAGAGAAGGGAGGTAGGATGAATTTGGCAGTGGCAATGGGGTATAATCACAGGCAACAAGGTACAACATAAATCTCAGGTATGTGCATCTCAATGATAATGGCTGTGATCCAAGATAATAGAATGAGTCCTTGCCAAGTATACTGTGTTGGGAGAGCTACTTATAATGTAGTATGTCTAGTAATACATTTTCTAAACAGCTGATAAAATTCACAAATGGTTCCCATTTACTCTTGCTGTAAAGGGTGAATAATCCGAAATGATCAATTTAGAGGTACAAATGGTCTAATATAAGCAATTAAAAATAGTTTAACCTAATAATCACAATAGCTATTGTCTAATGCTGTTTTAGCTACTTACTATTACACAAAACATTATTCCACTATTGAAATTGTGCAAACTCTTATGTCTGACATTCAAACTATTAATTATATCAAGCCCAAATATTTTCATATCAGTTACATTGATGCTTCAACATCACATATGCATATCTACATTATACATATATATTCATATATATTGTAATTTGTTAAAAGATTGTGATGTAGGGGTGGCATTTCAAGACTCACTGTATTCATATACTACTTTGTTGGATGGCAACTCCTTTGTACAACTAGTTAACAATAAAAAATAAATAAATAACTGTGGCACGAATCTGCAAAAGACAAAGGTTTTTATTTCACAAGCTTGTGTTAAAAAGAGATTTCCCAGCATCTTTCTTAAATGAAGTAAAGGATTTCAGGAAAAAAAAAGAACACAACCAAAGCCTGCTGTTTCAGCAGCTTTTCTGCTGTGTGTTTTGTTTTAATGCAATAAAACAAACATTCCAATCTCTCCACTGTCTTTATCTTAGCAAAGCTATTTTTCCTTATAAGCAATAGGCCTAGATTTTAAAATGAGTAGCAAGTTCCATACTGGAGCAGCACAGAGATAACAGAGTCCCAGACCAATTCATTGACCTTACAGCAGGAAATAATGATGCCTCACCAGAGCCCACTTGGCCAAGAAGCATTGCCCCAAACCATTCACTTCTTTTTAAAATAAGATTTGATTGTGCTGCTCTTCCAAGAAAGATGAAAGCATTTTTATCAATGAAATGCAAACATGCTTTTATTCACCTAATATGATCACACAAACATTATGTAAAGAAAGCCAAGACTCTGGGGACAGGACTCAGTTTCATCACTTTTTCGTTTGCAAGGCTCTAGTTCATGTCATCAACCTGGTGTGTGGGGTGGGGGTGGGGAGGGAATGACCCTTTCATAAAATTCAAACATCCCTTATATTTAAATAACTTCCCCATAAAATTGCTGATACGATAGAAATCTTCCTTTGTCTAATTATAATTGGGGACATTATGCGTTTGTTTTGTGAGTAAGAGAGAAAATGAGGGAAAGAGGAGAGAGGAGAGGAGAGGAGAGGAGAGGAGAGGTATGGACAGGAGAGAGAAGGAGAGGGAAGAAGAGAGAGTAAAAGGGAGGGATGGAGGGATAGGGACAGAGAGAGAGAGTTAGCTATTTAAGACTACCTTGAGAATATATATCTGGTAGCCCCCAGAAAAACAAAACAGTATGAAAGAAAGCATAAAATATGATGAAACACAATTAAGTTTATAAAATAAAGTAATAAGGAAATATGCTAAATATGTTACACTTTCTGGTTTAAAAATACAGAGTGAAAAATCATGGCAGCTGTTATTTTGAAAAAGCCAAATGAATTTCTTTTTTTTTTAGCAAAATGAATTTCTAATTTAGAATTTCTAGGACAAATAATTTATATACAACTGTATGCACAATTTGCCACTAACAGAAAAGTATTTGTTAACTGTATTTTCATGTCAGCATTTGTACATAAAAATGTGCCGAGCTCCAAAATATATGTTTAATTTTAAATAGCTATGTCTGTTATTTCAAGCTATTTAATCCTTTTTTACATTACGGACAGAGATAGTCCCAATTATCAGTGTTCTATTTTATAGTGGTTTCTTTCTTTGGAAAATCTTCGTTGAAAGTGGGCAATGTTTTCTGAGCACTGAGAGCTGGAGAACATTTAAAGGGATAAAATGCTGACGCATCTGTCTGGAACATCACTGCACCTTTTCCTTTAACTTTCAGCTACTGAGAGCTCTGAACATCACAAACACAAGTTCTTCCTTCTGTGAGAGGGTCTCAATCTCTTAGGGCTACTGCAGCCAGGAGAGGCAAGTATCAGATCTCAAACAGAAAGGGCTTCCTAGGGCTCCCAACACTACCACCCCACCCCACTCCCAACACACACACAGACACACACACACATACACACACACACACAGCTTCTGCCAACACATCTCTTTCTTAATCATCAGGATTTTCCCCTTAAAGGCTAATTACCTAGAACAAGAAACAAGAGTCCCTTGGTTAAATCCCAGGACAAAAGAAGTAAAGCAAAGACAACAAAGGTTGTTTAAAAAGCTTCTTAGCCAGTTTTTTAGTATTTTTTCAATTAGCAACGACATTTGTGAACTCATTTTACTTTTATTTTTTCTTTTAGGGGAGAGAGAGTTAAAAAGGAGAAGGAATGGGACCCCAATTCTTTTTTATTATGTCTTTTATTGTAAAATTAGTGTACAGAGGGATTAATTACATGAGTAAGGTAATGAGTACATTTCCTATCAAGCATTGTTACCTCCTCCTTTGTTTTACCCTTACCATTCCTTCCCTCCCCAACTCCACCCCCAAGTTGTACACCAATTCTTTTATTAAAATATTTTCAAAGTCATGAAGCCTCATGAGATAAATGTATATATTATTCTAATATATGCCTTAGACTTCTGCTAGTTTCTAAGATTTGATATATTAAAATTTTCATCTGGGATACAGCAGTGGTGATAGTATTAGTTACCCAAGGAGGGGAAAAGGAAGAGAAAGCAGGAGAATGAGAGGAGAAAAATATAGCATAGCAATGCCTTCTCTGCAAAGGAGTATGTTCCAGAAACCATTTACTCCCCTTGGAAGCCATGGATGGTACCAAAGTTTATGTATGATATGTAAAGTTCATTTTTCGACATAGCATCTTGTACCTTTCATTGTTGCAATGGGTCCACCTGTATCCCTATTTAAACAATTTGTTTTTCTGCCCTTCCCCTCCCCAAATTATACCAACATCAAATACAGTGAAAACAGGGGTTATACCATGGGGGAGGGACATACAAAGCAACAAAGAAATCATTTTATAAATATGTTAAAAACAATAACAAAAAAGAAAAAACATTTGAGTCCTTATCTTGGGGTTCATTTTGCCTAACCATCAACTTATCTGACCTTTTCTGCTTGTCTCAGACATATACTAGTTATTGAAAATAAGGGAAATTATGGGACCTATGTTTCTTTGGGTCTGGCTTACTTCATTTAATATAATTTTTTTTCAAGTCTTTCCTTTTCCTAACAAACGGGGCAATGTCATTCGTTCTGATGGAGGCATAGAATTCCATTGTGTATATATACCACATTTTCTTAATCCATTCATCTACTGAGGGGCATCTGGGTTGGTTCCATATCTTAGCTACGGTAAATAATGCTGCAATAAACATAGTTGTGCTGGTAGCATTAGTATGGCCTTGTTTGTGGTCATTCAGGTAAATGCCCAAAAGTGGGATTGCTGGGTCATAGGGGAGCTCTATGTGGAGTCTTTTGAGGAACCTCCATACTACTTTCCAAAGTGGTTGAACAAGTTTACACTCTCACCAACAATGCAGTAGGGTTGCCTTCTCTCCATATCCCCTCTAGTATCTGTTATTAGATTTTTTGATTATAGCCATTCTAACTGGAGTGAGGTGGTATCTCAATGTTGTTTTGATTTGCATTTCTTTCATGGCTAGGGAGGTTGAGCATTTCTTCATGTGTCTATTGCCCATCCTTCTTTCCTCTTCAGAGAAGTTTCTCTGTAAGTCTTTAGCCACTTATTTATTGGGAAGTTGTTTCTTTGAGGATTTGTTTTTGGGGGATTTAGTTTTTTGAGTTCCAAATATATTTTAGATATGAGACCCTTGTCCATTGTATGGCTAGTGAAGATCTTCTCTCAATCTGCAGGCTTTCCATTGATCTTGCTAGTTATGTCCTTTGCCATGCAGAAGCTCTGCAATTTCATGCAATCCCATTTGTCCAACCTTTCTTTGATTTGTTGTGTTTCTGGGTCTCTATTTAGAAAATTTTGGCCTGTGTCAAGGAGACCTAGAGTTTCTCCTATTCCTTCCTGTAATGTTTTCAGGATGTCTGCTTTGACTGCAAGGTCTTTGGTCCATTTGGAGTTGATTCTGGTGCAGGGTGATTTATAAGGATCTAGCTTTAATTTTGTACAAGTGATTAACCAATTTTGCCAGCACCATTTACTGAAGAGGCTATCTTTCTTCCGTTCTATTTTTTTAGCTCCCTTATCAAAGATTAGATGGCTATAGGTCTGTTGGTTCATTTCTGGGTTTTCAATTCTATTCCATTGGTGCTGAGGTCTCTTCTTATGCCAGTACCAAGCAATCCAAAAATTCATATGGAACAATAAAAGACCCGGAATAGCAAAAATAATCCTTAACAGAAAGAACAGTGGTGGAGGAATATCAATACCAAATTTCAAACTCTACTACAAAGCCTTAGTAATCAATACATGTTCTATTCTTATGCCCATTTTCAGACTTGAGAATTAAAATGCATAGGAATTGTGAAATGACCCAGTTCACCTTGCTACTAAGAAGTGGAAGAATTTGAAGCCACATGGCCTAATGTCAAACTTCTTGGATTTTTAGAATAGCTTTTAAGGATTATTTTTTCTTTTATTTTAACAATCTTTATGGTTTTGTTCATGTGGTACTGAGGAATCAAGCCTAAGGTATCATGCATGCTAGGCAAGCGCTCTACCACTAAGCATCATTCCAGGCAACTTTCTTGGTTTTAATAGCTATATTACTTTCATTATTTACCTCTTTTACTGTGAAAAGTATTCTTCAAAAGGTTAGTCTCTGTGTTTTTCATAGCAAAGTTTTAAGAGGTAAACATATTGATATCAAGAGAATTACATTTTCCCCAAAGGTCAGTATATGATAGTTCTTGAGATCCAGTTGGATTTTATTCCTACTTTTTCATTAAATCATCATTATCTAAGATTTCAGTATATATTGTGATCTAAAGTTGAATATGCTGTTGAAAACAGCACAATCAACAACTTTGGGCTCTTAACATAGAAGTTGCAGGATGGAGTGATGAAAATAATACAAGTGACTTTGCTCAAGGTCACCCTCAAAAGGCAATACAAGGCATGGCATGCATGCTTCCCTTGTCCTCTATTCAATGCAGCAGTGACAGGTCTATGCTGCCTCCTCCCAAGCCTGTCTTGAGGTTCCTATAAAACTGTATTAATTAACTTAGTCTAATGAAAGAGAAAAAATGTGTTGGTAATGTCTTTGAGACCCAAAAGAAGCAATTTCTCCAACGTGAAAATGAATAATGGACTGAAGGTGCCCTTAACCACATTTTCAACACCTTCAAGGTATTTACTCTGTAGAGTCTGCAACATTTTCTGGCATAAGGATTTTCTTGATCCTGAAGTGAAATTTGCCTGATTTCCCTACTATTTTCCAACAAATCAGGTTAACTAATGATTCTCTACTGTAATTAACTGCCCATTACATCATTTTCTTGCAGATACTGCTGAATCTGTTGAATTACTCAGCGGGAGAGTGGAGACATTTCGACAAATGTACCATGAATGTGGAAAAGAAAGATACAGGAATAAAAATGGAGAAGCCCAAACTCCGTTTCATATACTGATTCTCAAATCCACCATGATGTATCTATCTTCCTCAAACTTACAAATTACCTCTTTTTCAATCTGTTCTGAAACCATAAGGAAGTTATTCTTCCTAAATCTTTCATTGTTCAGGCAAATCAAGGTCACCAAAGCAAAGGCTTCAACCCTACACAATTACACAGTACTCCCCTTGGCCTACCCTGCTGCCTGGTTCCTTGGTTTATAGCCTATGTGCCTCATTTAGCCTTGACATCCAGACATGTACATTCATTTCTGGTCTTGCTCTATGACAAAGAAGTCTACACACATATGTGATTTTGGTTGTGTCCTTCCGTATTTCTTTAAATATGCAGTACATGCAGTACACTCACCTTTCCCTGCTTTATTTTTCTCCATTGCACTTATTCATGCTCATATTTGTAATAATTTATTTACTTCGGTACCGCATATATCTCTAGAATATGAACTAGATGAGAACAAATTGTAGTCTGTTTAGTTCACAATGTATTTCTAATTCAGAGAGCATTGTCTGGCACATAGGAAAGGTACAAGGTAGATTTACTGAATGAATGAATGAATATTAGATTTTCATTCTGTAAAATAAGGAAAAGAACCCAGATGTGAAAAGATCAAATGGGCATTTGGTTATCCAGGAGTCCTACTAAGGAGTCCATCAAGGTAACAGCCTGGCTTAATTACATGTATGGCAAAGAAAACAATTGAATATTGCTTATGCATATTAGATATGCCTGGCCAGAGTCAGGCAGCATTTTTCCTCTAGGTAAGTACAGTAGACATTCACTAGTAGTGTTTATTCCTCAGTTTCAGTCCTCTCATCAATATACTTGGTAGAAACACTTTCATCTCTACCATTCTGGTCCATTACTAGTTACACTTAATAGTTTCTAAGCTTGCATGTGTGTGTGTGACATCACTTCTCTGTGCCTTTTAAATTTTTTATTTACTTTTATTGTAAAGGTGATGTGCAGATGGGCTGCAGTTACTTACGCAAGGCAATGAGGATATTTCTAGTCAAACAATATTATTTCTTCCCTCCTTTTCTCCCATTTTCCCTCCCCCTACTGCAGATTCCCCTCCCACTGAAGTTTTAAAGTTCATTTCCAACATAGTGTCTTGTGAGTATTGCTGTTGCATTAGTTCATCCTTTGCATCCTTTGTCTTTGTCTCACCATTTGATGATCCCCCTTCCATTCCCCAAATCAGATAAATGTATATACAAGGAACCAAAATCAAAAACAGTGATAACAGAGGATAAAACAAAGGAAAAAATTAAAGAAGAAAGAAAGATTTTCAAACAGTACATTAAAAAAACAACTCTTGTTTCCATATCTTGGAGTTCATTTCAAGTGGCATCATTTTAGGTGGTCATATGTACCTAGCTATTGAGCTATTGTGATCATCTGCTAGGACTATGCTAGACATATACTAATTATTACAAATGAGGGAAACCAAAGAGCTTATGTGTCTTTTGGTTTAGCTTACATCACTTAATATGATTTTTTCCAAGTCTTTCCATTTCCTTACAAATGGGCCAATGTCATTCTTTCTTATGGACGTATAGAATTCCCGTGTGTATGTGTGTGTGTGTGTGTGTGTGTGTGTGTGTGTGTGTGTGTGTGTGTATGACATTTTCTTGATCCATTCACCTACTGAGTGGCAGCTGGGTTGGTTAAATATCTTAACTATGGTGAATAATGCTGCAATAAACATAGTTGAGCTGATAACTTTAGTGTGGCCTTGTTTGTGGTCATTTAGTCAAATGCCCAGGAGTGGGATTGCTCCAGCAATCCCACTATGTTTAGCCTTCTGAGGAACCTCCATACTGCTTTACAGAGTGGTTGAATCAGTTTAAAGTCACATCAACACTATAGTAGGGTTCCCTTTTGGCCTCATCCCCATCAGCATCTGTTATTGTTTTATATTTTCTTTTCTTTCCTTTCTCTCTCTTTTTTTTTGTCAGTCATGAACTCTGGGCCTAGGTGCTGTCCCTCAGCCCTTCAGCTCAAGTCTAGTGTTCTACCACTTGAGCCACAGCACCACTTCTAGCTTTTTCTGCTTATGTGGTGCTGAGGAATCGAACCCAGGACCTTGTGCATGCAAGGCAAGCGCTCTACCACTGAGCCACCCTTCCAACCCTCAGTTATGATTTTCTTCATAATGGACATTTTAACTGGGGTGAGGTCAAATCTCAATATGTAGTTTTGATTTGCATTTCTTTTATGGCCAGAGATGTTGAGCATTTCTTCATGTGCCTATTGACTATCATTATTTCCTTGCCAGAGAAATCTCTTTTGAATTCTTTAGCCCATTTATTAATGGGGTTCCTGCCTCTTTATAGAGCAAAGGATTTACAAGCACTAAGTAATTGTACTTCTAAGTCTACCAGATGCTGGAAGCAAAAGCAGATCTTGTAGGTATCTGGGGAATGTTCTTTCCTCTTTTACCCCAAGATTCTTCCTTTGCCTTTGGTCCCTCTCAGTTGAAGTAGAAAAGGGCAAAATAATTATATGGAAAAGTTATTACTGCAGTAACACTGGCATTTTAATTTGTTGTGAGTTCACTTCTGTTTTAGGTTAACATACTCATAGGTTATACCTCCTGAAGCAGTTAACAAGAACAAAAATATAATTTTGTCAGCTGCTGGGTCACACCTTCTCTGTATCTGAGAAAGGCCTGATGCCAAAAAGGTTGAAGATCACCATCAAAGATTATTTTTTAATGTGGTTTTATGCTTCATGATTCATTAAATTACTGAGAGACTGGCTTTGTTTTTTCCATCTCAGGGAAATTTGTTCATGTCATTTTAGGATCAGATTGAGAGACATTACATTTTTTATGTCTCTTTCCTTCATTCTTAAGCAGTATTTCTACTGAAAAAAAGGTGACTTTAAAAGAGAAGATAAGTTGTCTTGCTACCTGATCTGTGTAACTTCTGTGAGGGGAATGCAGAATGTAAAGCAGAGCTGTAACATAGATTTTTTTTTTAAAAAACCAAATTTCAAAACAGTATTCCAAAGCTTCAATCATTTATTTAAACACAGATTTGCATGTTGCTGGACAAAAGAAAGCCAAAAAACAACAAACCAAACAAAATCTTTATGGTCTTAGGAAGAATATAATTATGTAACTTGAAACAGCTCCTATATGCGAAATATTCAATACAAAAGAACCTCCCCTCCCCTAGCAAACACATTCATTCCCTTATTTCAGGTTGAGAGTGATCACACAAACACAGGAAGAAATTTCCACAAGTAAAATCTCCAGTGCCCCCAGAGATAGATGTAAACTGGAATGTGAGGTCACTGAACACTTCTAGAAACAGATAAATGAAAGGGTCCTTAAATCCTCACAGCCTCCAGGAAGATACATTGGACAGAGAAAATCAGAGATAGACATTTATCCCCCGCCCCCTGTTAAATTTTTCATAGACATAAATCCTATAAATTGCTTTTTTTCTTTCTGAAGGAAGTTTTCCAGATCTGGAGTTATGTAACTTTTAAGTCTGTCAGAGCTCATTTAGTCTGAGAATCCAACTCCACAGATGAGAATGCTATGTCCGGAGGAGGTCAGGAAGTTTGGTCAGTCAGGATTGTGCCATGGCATTTCTCCCCCTAGAAATCTGTCTCTAGTCACCAATGTCAGAGACAACTGACTGACTCCCAGGATTTGCTCAGGATTGAAAGACGCTTGTTAAGAGTTAGTCACGTAGTTTTATTTCCCTTATTAAAAAATAAGATTTAAAACAATTTGGCACTTTCCCAATTCCTAGTATAAAATTATACATAGAAGTCAGTGTCAAAAAGCAATAGAGCAAATTAAAGAAAATAGGCATGAGGAACTAATACAAGGACACAGGATGACCTATTGCAACAAAGATACCCATAGGACAGTATATTGGAAAAGAACTTTACAACTGCTGGCAGCGAGGGGGGAGGAAGAGGGATAGAAGTGTGGGAGGTGGGAAGGGAAGGGATAGTGGGACAACAACAAGGAAGGGAAGGGGTAACAATGATCGACAAGTAGTGTACTCATTGCCTTACTCATGTAACTGTAACCCCTCTGTACAACATCTTAACAATAAAATAATAAAAAAGAAAATAAAAATGAGGCCCTAGGGGTCCATACTCTGTGTATTGAGTCCAAACAGAGTTATGGAACATGTTTGATGACATTGTTGTATGATAAATAATTACGGGTATAGCTTTTGGTTTGCAAATCTCCCGGAAAAATCATTTAAACTCCTTCATTTCCTTCTTGACTGTTTATGGTTTCTGTGGTTCCTTTGTTTCCAAGCCTTCACGTTTATTTTTGGCCAGGTTGGGGGCACAGCATGCACTGAACATTTACTCTATCCCAGGCCCCCATCTGGTTCTTTATGAGCTTTGGGAAGGCAACTGGAGCCCAAATGCTTATGTCCCAAGTGGAGTTGTCTTGAGTCATCTCAAGCCATGGCAAATGGGCAATATCAAGAAATCTGTCTGGTGGCTTATATAGCAGAGCCAACAATTTCATTGGGGACAGCTCTGCTCCAAGAGTGAGGGGAACCTGGTTTTCTCTGGATTAGAAAGAAATGTGGTGTGTGGATTTCTTTTTTATGTTGGTCCTGGGGCTTGAACTCAGAGCCTGGGCACTGTCCCTGAGCTTTGTTCCCCAAGCCTTCCACTCTACCACTTGAAACATAGCTCAACTGCTAGCAATTTGGTTGTCAATTAGAGGTAAGAAGACTTTCCTGTCTGGGCTGGCTTTGAACTGCAATTCCCAGATCTCACCCTCCTGAGTAGCTAGGATTATGGTCCTAAATCACCACTAGTGCCTGGCTAATTTATGGAATTTTAAGATAGCCACCTATTTCTCTTTTCATTTCTGTCTTGTCTTCCTTTCCTTTTCTTTCCTCTCTTCCCTCCCTCCCTCTCCCCTCCCTCCCTCCTCCTTTATTTCCTCTCTCCCTCCCTCCCTCCCCCTTCCTTCCTTCCTTCCTTCCTTCCTTCCTTCCTTCCTTCCTTCCTTCCTTCCTTCCTTCCTTCCTGTTCCCTTGCCAATATTGTAGCTTGAATCAAGGCCTCATGCACTCATTCAGCTTACTTACTCATGCTGCTTCTTCACCACTTGAGCAATGACAACATCTGTCATTTGGCTTGCTATTTTTAAAATCTTGCAGGCTTCTGTTGACCAGGCTGGCTATGAACTAAATTAATCCACATCTCGGCCTCCTGGGTAAATAGGATTGTAGGCATAAGACAATGATGTCTGGTTTAGTTCTGTTGTGTCTCATTTATTTTTGTCATTCTTAGGTTGCGAATGTACAAATCAAACCTATTCATTTAGTGACTGGAGTGGCTGGAACAGACAGGAATTCTGAAACTAAATAAAACCTTTTTCTAGCCAGGTACCAGTGGCTCACGCCTATAATCCTAGCTACTCAGGAGGCTGAGATCTGAGGATCGAAGCTCAAAGCTAGCCCAGGCAAGAAAGTCTGTGAGACTCTTATCTCCTCCAATTAATCCCCAGAAAATCAGAAGTGGTGCTGTGGCTCAATGGTAGAGTGCTCGCCTTAAGCTAAAGAGTACAGGGACAGTGCCCAGGCCCAGAGTTCAAGCCCCACGATCGACCAAACAAAATAAAACAACAACAACAACAACAACACACACACACACACACACACACACACACACACACAAAACCTCTTCTAAAACTGGTGAGTGGTTCAGGGAATTGAGAAAAACATTTAAGGTTGAAGTTGATGATGCCTTCATTGTACAAACTGAAGTAAAGTTTATAATACTTACTCTAAAGACCGACAAAAAAAAAGGAAAAAGGGAGAAAGAAACAGATGGTATCTCCCTGTAGCATTGTATTTGGACTCCTCTCTTTTGCACCAGTATTTATAATTCTCAAACAGTAATAGGCTTAAAAAACACTTTTACTTTCCATTTTAAACCAAGAAAAGGGAAAGCTGAATATTCAAAACAAAACAGGCTTATATTCAATTCCAAGAATAATAGTTTTTGCAGAATTCAAGTGCAGCCATTAAAGATGAGACAAGAGAACACTGCCCCAGAATGTCAGAGCTATTTATCGCCATAAAGCTAACATCAGAAATGAATTTACCTATTACAATGGCCAAGCCATTAATCATGAGATACCCTTTTTTTTCTTTAAACTAAGTCATTTTGAAGGGAAATGCTTTCATGACACTTAGAGATTGATCTTCAGATTCAAAGTACCATAGCAATTAAAGATTTTTATCACAAGTCCTAGTGCTGGTGGCTAGCATTTTGAAATTTCTGGGAAAGGAAAAATGCAGGCAATTGCTGCAGTATAAATGATAGGTAATTATTTATCAGTATACTGGCCAACTTTCTCTGCTTCTGGGGAACTAACAAGAGATCTTCTCATTCCCACAGTAAAGTCAGAAAAAGGAAAAAAGATCCTCAGAAATATAGTAATGTATTATGCAGTAGGATTCTGAGGCCAATGAACTCTACTCATCAGTCTTATCTAATCTTTTTGTAGGATATTGTATTTTATTCTTAAATATTTTATAAAAATAACAATAATATGATTTACCTAAATGACAAGTTTCCATGAGAAAAGGAAAATGTTATTCTAAAGCATTCAAGCCACCACAACCACCACAACCATGAGAGATCTTTCTTAGAACTACTCTCAAAAGAACTATCCCGGGGCTGGGAAGGTGGCTCAGTGGTAGAGTGCTTGCCTTGCATTCATGAGGCCCTGAGTTCAATTCCTCAGCACCACATAAGCAAAAAGAAAAAAGCCGGAAGTGGCGCTGTGGCTCAAGTGGTAAAGTGCTAGCCTTGAGCTGAAGAGCTGAGGGACAGTGCCCAGGCCCAGAGTTTAGGTCCCACGACCAGACCCCCCCCAAAAAAAAAGACACTATCCATATTACCAAGGTAATCATAATGTAGGCTGTAACTACTAATAACTGGAAACTCAATGAACATAAATACCTGTCTAAGCTGGCAGATATTTCTAAATATAAATACATATTCCTTTGGGATTCAATTGAATTTTTAAAAAATTCTCACCATTCATATTTAACTTTATATGTTCCTACAACTCCCTTTGGCTCTCAGGTTTGGCATCCAGTCTATGGCATCTATGTGAGACCCTTCCTTCTTTCATCTTCTTCCTGAAATACTTATGCTTTAAGATATAAATAATCCATTGCAAGCCTAATATATGGATGTTAGCCTCCTCACCTGTGTTCTATGCCCTCTACATACCCCATGATGTAACTCTGAACATCAATCCATATTTATTTTGCCATCTTGTGCTATATAAGTCAGGATGGACCCCAGGAGAGAGAACAAGGCTTATCTAAGACAGCATCTCCCAAGAAGATCTTTGCTCTGACTTCAAATTCAGATTCCTGACTCCCAGAAGTGTTGCTTTCTCTAAGTGATGCATAGCCACCGCCTTTGTATAAACAGGTGCTTCTTTTGATGATCCTAGTTGCCAATGATTAAATAGAATCTGAAATGTTACTGCAAGACTTATTAGAGATAGATCAAATGAAGCAAACTGTCTTAAACTTAAGGAGTTCATATCCAGTGTAGGTAAATAGCAAGTGCATGCTCACCTAGCTTGTTAGTAGAAAATAGTTCAAGAGAATAATTCTGAGACATCCAGCAGTTAGTAATTGAGTTAGGCCTTATATCTCTGTTTTTTATTTAAATCAAAGTCAGATAAGACTTAAGCAAATGCATTCCCTTATTTACAGTAAATCTGTCTTGTATTCAGGAGCTCTATCCCAAATCTAAAATAATGCTTTCAACCATATTACATTTTATTATCTAGATGATAGGCAATGAGATCACATTTTGAGGTCAAGAAACAAGAAGTAAAGATCTTTTTACACAAATATATACCTCTGACTCTGTCCCAATTCATAAACATTGAAAAAAAGTTGATATGAAATATATTTTTTCTTTTTAAATCTACTTCCAAGCTTTCAGAGAGAAGTAGGGAATCAAAGAATGCTTTGTGGTACACTCAATTTTTTGATGGCCATGGAAATACAAATTGCTAAGAGATGACCTTGAAGTAGTTTCTTTGCAAAGCAAACACTAACATTACTAGAATCAACATAATCTGTAGTAAGGTACTACTTGTATTTGGTGGCATGAATTCAGTGGGATGTAATTGGGGAAGACATGTAGCTTTAAAGAGGACAATGGGTGGAAACCATGAAGACCATCTCAGGGGAAGCACAGTGGTCCAGAGGAAAGCAAACCAGTCAAGTAGAGAAGAGGTACTGTGAAGAATGGGAAATAACATGGGAATTTGTTGCAGGAATTCCAGACTCCAAATCTCAGCAAAGGGGTGAAAACTTAATGAATTCTGGAATATGATACTCATTTCAAAGTCATTTATCCTTTAGATTGCCTTTTGTCATAATTTACTGAGCTGATCTGGAAAGCAGAAGTGGAAATAAGGAAGCTGACAAATGAAGATGAAAACTTGTTTTCATTAGTTGTGAGTAGCAGATTTCTGTGCTCTTAATTCATGGATTTATTCAATAGAATAGTGTCTCTCTCTATCAATCTCAGAGCAAAATGCCATTTTCACCCTTTGTTCTGATTGTTTTTAATACAAAGACAAATCCAGAATATAATATAAATGGAATATATATATGTACATACATAGAAAATATAGTTATATATAGACATACACAGATACTCCTATAGGGTGTATATGTGTAAGTGTATGTGTGTACATATACAAACATACATTTTTTCTTTTAAAACTATACTCATTAGCATTGTTAGTGAAAGGCCAACTTTAAGCATAGACAATATAATTACCAATGAAACTTAACATGTTTCTACCATGTTTTCATCAATTATGAACCTGAGAACATTATTTTCTTAAATAATTTTAATATTTTAGTACTAAGATCATATCCAAGAAATATTATTGCTTAAAATTCTAGTGAATTGATATAAATTAAGCTTTTCCCAAAATACATTAAACACACATATATTTTTATTTTGTAAAAGAAAAATAAATGCAACCATGCAACCATGTTTAATGTACAATACTAGAACTTTCTAATCTAGAAAATGTCAATTTAATCCTAAAGAAATTCAGCACCTATCATGTTTTAGTTTCTTTAGCAATAAAATTAATGATCAGATTTTACTTCCTGCACAGCGATTTATTTTAGTATTTTTTTTAATAAGAACAAGGACTTGAGTGAGGTTCAGAGAGTTCTGACAACTCAAGGCAGCAAACAGGCATGGAGATGCTAATCTGAGTTGAACTACTGACTCTCTGTATTACTACACACAAATCATTTTATGTGCAACTCTTCCAGCCAGCCCTGTGGCAACAACTAATCAAAAGCAATACAAGTAATGAAAATCATACTTTCTGAATATCAGTCCTTTTACTTACAAACTTATTCAGGAGTTATTCTTCTTAAATGTGTTTTGTAAAATTTACTCAAATGCACTCAACTTAGATTCTTTAGGGTAAAAATGCAGGTGTGTATGTGTAGGTGAATATATCCTATACAACTTAGAGTTCTTAGAGGAAAAAATATACATGGGGTTGGGTGGGAATACATATTCCATTGGTTTCTATATCCTCAGTTAGTATCTCTGTGTACTGAATCAACTCTAGATCAAAAATGCTCAGAAATAACTTACACTGTTGACACAAGCTGTGTAGTTAGAGCTTCAATGGTTGTGCCTACACTAAACATGTGTGGGACTTTCCAACTTGCTATTAATTTTCTAAACAAAACAAATAAAAATTATTTACATACCATTTATGTTGTGTCAAGTATTACATGTAATCTAGCTGTGATTTAAAGTTTATAGACGACACACATAGGTTATACACAAATATTAAGCCACTATGCTTTAAAGTTTTGGATTCTGGTATCTACAAGGGGTTTAGAATGACCATATAATGTATGTATGTATGTATGTATATATATATAAATATATATATATATATGGTATGCATATATGTATATATACATATACACACAAGCATAAATACACACATATACTCATCAAGACTAAGGTTTTCACCTTCATGTTAACCAAGTGTCTTTTATTCTAAAATATTTCAAACAGGATTTCAAATTATAGTATAGTATATTTTTCTCTTTCCTGAGAGAAGCTTCCATAGTGAAATTGTGTTCATTATTGAAAATACTTCCCACTTGAAAAATAGAACTTTCTATGAAGTTAGTTTGACTCTTCTGCTTTGACACCAGGCTTCCTGTATAGCTCTGGGATACAGAGAAAGTGACATTATCAAGAAGAAGGGTGAGGACATGGTGGGAGGAGGAGAAGGCACGCAAACCAAATGCTGGGTATCTTCCCAGCACAGAGCCCATGTAAACAGCACTGTCATCACTCACACAATATGACTTTGGCACTGACTCTGACTGAGAGAAAGAACAGAAGTGACATCCTGCCAAGGGCTCTGGTGATGTGTATATTTCCTACAGAAAGAATCCTACAGAAAACAGAGTAAGGGGCTAATTATGTTTATACTTTAAAATCTGGTAATGATTTCCTTCAGTGGGCAGGATTCTGAACTGGCAGGGTAAACAGAGAGCCATAATGATCTACAATAAGGAAATGAAAGAAATACTGGGAAAAACGTCTCGGGGGTATGTGGAAGTACAATACATCAGTGTGGAAAGCTGGGCCACTGATTGTGGGCTGCAGGAGGGCACTTGGTCCATGAAATGGAATGAATGGAAAACAAAAACTGGTTCCACCTGGTAGAGTTGTTGTGCTTACAATGTAGGCTTTATAATACACATTTGTGTATTTGACAACATCTGTGTAAACAGTTATAGTTGACTTAAACACTCAAAGCTTTTTTTTGGGGGGTCAGTTGTGGGCCCTGAACTCTGGGTTGGGTTCTTTCCCTCAGCTCTTCAGCTCAAGGCTAGCGCTTTAGCACTTGAGCCACAGCGCCACTTCTGTCCTTTTCAGCTTATGTGGTGCTGAGGAATAAAACCCAGGGCCTCATGCATGCAAGGCGAGCACTCTGCCACTGAGCACCTTCCCAGCCCTCAAAGCTCTTTGACTGTTCACTCTCTATTTCCTTGTTAAGTAACAGTTATGGGTTGATGAGATTCAGATGCACATACACATATTTAAGTATCTATGAAATTTTGTCAATAAAAGCAAGGTTTCTTATTTGAACAAATAAGTGATTCACAAAATGGATAAGAATCCCCCCTTTCCTCTGACAGTCTCTTAAGAGATCAATGATGCATTTAGACAAAGTAAAAATTCCTGTTTTCAAACTAACAGTCAAAACCATGTGTTGGTCAATTGCCCTTTCTTACGTCTCTGTTTTTGCAGAGCAAAGTATTTCATTGTGCATTTCTCTTCTATTTTATATTGATTTTGCTCACAGTCTATAAGATGATCAGGTACCATATTCATATATGTGTATATGTGAAAAACATAGAGTTGGAGAATAATTTAGCAATAATATGATTATAAATGTTTTCCTATCAAATGTAAGAAAAATAGAAATAGTTTAAGTAGGAAAAGTGAAAAAATATATATATTAAACTATGGTGCAACTTAATTCTTGGATTTGGATAAAACTAACAGAAAGCAATTTATTTCATTTCTCATTTGACAGTCCATGTACTAATATAAGGCAGTATGGAGAGTCCTCCAAATATTAAAGATTGAACTACCCTATGACCCAGAACTTCCATTTCTAGGCATTTAACAACAGAGCACAAACAAGGATACACTAAAGCCACCACCACAACAATGTTTATAGCAACATTATTTACAATAGCCAAGATACAGAATCAACCCAGATGCTCCTCAATGGACCAATAGATCAAGAAAAATGTTGCACATATACACAATGGAATTCTACTCATCTATAAGACAGAGTAACATTAGTCATTCATAGGAAATGGAAAAACTTGGAGAGGATTATGTTAAGTGAAGTAAGCCAGACACCAAGAAACACAGGTTGCATGTTTCCTTCATTAGAAGGAACTAGAATATACCTATAAATATAGAAGTAAGCACACTGGGTAGAACCCAAGTGGTTATAAATGAATTAACTGAAGCATAATAGAATCTATGGAGAATGTAAATACTATAATTATTTAGAAAGATTAAATCAAAGCCTAACAAAATGAGCACTAGGAAATGGGTATGTGAAATGGGTGAGGGTGAAGAGGAGAGTGGTAGAAGAATGAACTGGGGAAATGAGTAGAATTCAGGCAAGAATGCATTGTGTATGCCACAGAATTGAGAAATGGTTGAAGGGGACAACGGTGTTGAAAGGATGGCATAGGTCAAGATGCACTGTAGATAGAAATCTCTTTGTTAAATGACAAAATCCAGTGCACAGCTAAAAATTAAGAAAAGTGAGGGAAGGGGTAGAGTGTGATGGGTGGGTGAAAATGTTAAGAAGGGTAATATTGATCAAGAGGCATTGTATTCATTAGCTGCTCTGTTGAGCAGCTCTGAGGCAACTCTTTTTTACAACAACTAACTAAAGAAAATAAAAGTATATTTACAAAAAAAGCATAATCACCAGAAGAAAGAAAATAAAAGTATAAAAGTGTGGAAAATGTACATGTATACATATATGTATAAATACACATATATACATGGATACATATATATTCACATATACATATAAACATTGCATTATACATATATACATATATACATATGTAAATGCATATATATATGTATATATATGGTACTGGGGCTTGAACTCTGAGCCTGTGCACTTTCCCTGAACTTCTGTGACAAGGCTAGCACTATACCACTTTAGTCAAAGCTCCATTTAGTCAAAGCTTTTTGGTGGTTAATTGCAGATAAGAGAGTCTCATGGACTTTCCTGCCTGAGTTAGCTTTGAACCATGATCCTCAGTTCTCAGCCTCCTGAGTAGTTAAGAGTAGCTGTGTGGAGTATTTTTAAATTCATTAACATTTGCCTTTACCTAGGTTTTTGTTATGAATCAAACCATGTGTAATCTTTAATCTTGGGATACTGGAAACAATATTTCACTGTGGTTCTACAAAAATCTCACAAAACATTGAGCATAAAACATTAGCTGCTTTTTAACTTAGAATACTGCAAGGCTGATGCAACAATGCTTTTGGTGACTTCGTTATATTATTCACTAAACCATCTACAGATATTCGAACTCATTAACTGTACTCATGTACTCAACATCCAGGATTTTTGCTTCCGTCAATGTATGGCATATAAATGAGTCCAAGAACACTAGAAAACTTCCAGCCACCAGAGGAAACAGGACCACCCACTGAGGATCACTGCAAAAGGAGGTGAAAGCAGAGCTCAAGAGAGTAAAAATGGAGGAGAATGGGAAAGGGAAAACTGAGAAAGAACTGGAAATATCATGAAGAAAAGTCTAGCATCTATTGTTATGGAATGTGAACCATTTGCTCTTCACACATAAATTATCACCTTATAAAGTTATTTAAGCCCCACTATGATGGCACATGCTTATAATCTCAGCTACTCGGAGGATGGACATAGTAGGACCACGGTTTCTCTGAGACTCTATCCAAAAAATCAGACTAAAGCAAAAGGAAAGAGGGCAAGGGGGAAGGCTCAAATGGGCTCACCTAGTACATTTAGAAGACAGCGAATTTGACTTTTGCCTTAATCATATATAACTGGACACTTAAAGATAAGGAAGGTAAATTATTGACCCAGTTAGTCAACTATCTTTCTAGGCAATCGTAGACATTTTGACTTGAAATTTTTTGCTCAAATTTTATAGCCAGTGCTGTTGCTGGAAGTTTGGACTAGATCTATTGCTATCTACCACTATTATTCTATTTCTTCTATTAAATTATCTGCTACTTTGTACGTATCCTAGCTTATAACATTGAAGAGCAGAATTCCATTAAAAAACACTTTTTGTATATTAAAAAGGACATATCCTTGAAAATCAAGGACTAGTACATTTGATTTCAGCATCATGTAAGCTCAAAATGAGGAGCTTTAATTGTGTGGCTAGTCATAGTAACAATGTCTTCAACTTTGTCTAAAATAACTAAATTAACATTTCTTTAGGGGCAAGTTGTTCAATTCATTGTAAGTGTTAAGAGAAAAGGAAAAACCATTTAAAATGTTTACTTGCACAAACAGATTCAGAAATTATGAAGCCCAAACCTAGGTGTCGTTGGAAACTTCCACTGTGGGAACACAAAGGATGGCATTTTCTTTTTTCCTTTTTCCTTTTTTCTTCTATTTAAACAATTATCTTTAAGTACTTGTACAAAGAAGTTGTCATTTAACAAATCAGTTTGTGAATAGCATGCATCCTGATCAATGTCACCTCTTTCAATATTGTCACCAAAGGGGTGGATGGCTTTTTCATAGGAAAAAAATGAAGTAAAAATGATCAGTTAGTTATATAGCTGTCTTATTTTATTCTATCCTGCTAGAAAATCCCTACTTATATAAGTTATTTGGTATTTCTTGTGCATTGGCCTATACTTCCATTTCCCTTTAATCTAGATATTTATAGTAACCAACTCAAGTAAACTTTACTTGCTTGCAAATGATGAAAAGATAAAATCACCCATGAGGCCTCACTAGCTTTGTGTGCTCAAAAATTCTTCAGATTTGATCTCAAGCCTTTCCTTATCTTTCTACATTGCTTTGTAATCATTTATTATTCAATTATATAGAAATGAATAGGACAGGGTGGGGGAAAAGTGATATAAAAGATGATGTGTACTGACCAAGATGCATTGTACACATCAATGGACATGATTAACTGAAACCCTTTCTATAACTATTTAAAGATAATAACAAAAGTAGGAAAAGAAAAAAATGTGATTATGCCTGAATAAGAATGAACATATTTTTCCATGGTTGTAAATAAATTCGTATTGATTTTTGAAGTATTATATTTAACTAAATTAATTTTTTTTTTTTTTTTGCCGGTTGTGGGGGCCTGAACTCTGGGCCTGGGTGCTGTCCCTTGGCTCTTCAGCTCAAGGCTAGCACTCTACCACTTGAGCCATAGTGCCACTTCCGGCTTTTTCTGCTTATGTGGTGCTGAGGAATCGAACCCAGGGCCTCAGGCATGCAAGGCAAGCGCTCTACCACTGAGCCACCTTCCCAGCCCCCTAAATTAAAATTTTTAAGAATTCATAGGATTTTATAATTAATTCTAAAATCTGATCTGAAACATATTCACTTGAAGTAGATATGAATATTATGAAAAGAAAATAAACTTTAATTTGCAAGTTTTAAACCTGTACTATTTATTTTGTCTCAGTAACTGGTGACTAGATACGAAATACAGAACAGATAGGTGAATTAATGTACATTTATTAATGCATTATTTATTCAATAATGTACATTTATTGAATAAATGCACATTAATTCACCTTTATTCAATTATGAGTTTTCACAGTATTCTTTTAAACATCACCTTCTGATTTATTTTCGTGTTTTTGCTTTGAGATACATTACTATTCCAAATATTAAAGTGATGAATAAGAAGAAATGGTTTACAAACATTTCCCTTCAAAATAATCATTAAACATGCATAGTCAATTTTGAGTCCATTATTATATCACAATGAACACAGGTTGTTTTTTTTAAAAAAAAACAGTTTAAATGTCATCCATGGAGATAATTTCCCACAGCGTCTGTATTTTTATATATTGCATTCTGGAGGAACTAGGTTATGGCACACAAAGTAAAAGTGATAAAGTCAGATATATAAAAAGTCCAATTAGTAGTTCCTTGAATCTTTAGGGCAAGGCCATACCAGTTCCTCAGAGTCAGGGAAATCCCAGCACATTAAACTAAAAATAGGAAGGACAGAGACAACATGTGGAGGCATCATATGCTGCAGTTGGTCCAGGGACTAGTTTGCTGTCTCCATCTGCACCCTTAGGATTCCCTCCTTCTAGGCCACCAGATGTGCATGCTACCTTGCAGAGCCCATATTCTGAGATTCTATCTAGCCCAAGAGAGAGAGTACAATGTCATTGTTCTCTAGTCATGATTGGGTAAGACTTCCTCTTGATCTTTGATTTTCCTGTCAGCTAATAGATTGCCGCCCTGATCCAATAACTGGATCATGAGATTCATTCTCGACCTGCATTTTCCATCAACTCTACTCACTGCCTGATTCCCGTAGCCTGCATTGCTTTCCAGACAGCTTCTACCAGGCTTCTCAGAATCTACCTTGTGCCAAATCTTGAAAGGATTTAGGTCTCCTCAGTTCTTTTCCCTTTAAACTTTTTCTAGCAAAAGATAGGACTTTGATACAGGCTAATCTACTAAATTTAAATTAAATGTACTAGTCCTTGGTGACTCTGAGTTGAATTAAAGGAATTGACATTCAGACTCCCAAAATGGTTCTGGAAGCTCCCCTCTAGCATAAACTAACTTGAGGCTGTCCAATGGCATCAGATGGCACAGGCTTTTTCCCCCCCCCAGATACCCCAAAATTGCCATGATCCCAAGCAAAACCATATGAAGGTAGAGTGCGCGGCGACTCGGTCTCATCTTTGCAATGCTATTTACTTATACAAAGAATAACCACGTAGAATTTCTCAGGCTCTGTTCATTTTGTCTCTGCACAAAATCTTTTTTTCCTCAAAGAATGATAGGCTTATGGCAAATCCTAATCAGATTAATATAGTTAATACTGAATTATTCAGGATACAGAACTCTCCTATGTTATTTTATTTCATAAAATATCTTATTAATCTCAGTGACACAATAGCATCTGAAATCTGTAGTACATATGAAAACTCATTTTTATCAGGAAGTAATTTTTATTTCACCTTATTTTCCAAAATAAATTATATTCAACAAATCCATCTCATTAGCACCAACAACTCTTCATCGTTTCACAAAACCTTTTTACAAATAAGGCTATACTGCACTTGCCTATAAATTCGGTAATACTCAATTTGGGAAAGAATATGATTGAGTTTCTCACCAATAAAGCATGAAGAGACTCCACTAGTTGCTTTTTTGGGTGATAAGACAATGAAAAGGAACAAGAAAAACATAAAAAAATCAAGGTAAGTAGAAAACAAATGGTCCTTTAAGCACCAGAAGACTGGTAGAGAACATTACTGAGTGCCATTTGAGGTGAAAGGTCAACAGGAAGCATAGAACTTTGCAGGGACAAACATGTCAGTCTTTTGCTTCTTTATACCCTCTCCCATCTTTCACTGCTGATGTGCATTTCCATAAGAAATCTAGACAGAACACCAATGTAAAATTATCATTTCAGCTGCTTATTTCACACCTCCAGCAATAAGGTTATAAAGTTAAAACTAAAAACACAATGACAGTTAATGAATATCAGATAATTTACATTTGCCCTCATCTCACAAAGACAATCAACTGCCTTTTATGCAAATAAGCTCTCTGTGACTTTGTAAAAAAGACTTCAAACAGTATATGAGCTATGCATGCCATTTTGTAATTCTCTGAGATAATATAAACAAAAACACAAATATGTTTTAAAACAAAGTAACATTTATTTAAATTACACATTCTAAGCAACTCTGTCACTCCTATAGTCATTACTGATTTATTTGCTGACTGAAATCTGAAGTCAGTTGAATAACTGACTTACCTATCACATCTGTTCTCCACGTACATCTTATGAAGCTAATACTTTAGTCCACTACTGTCTAATGCTATAACTAATATTATGTGCTACCTGCACCCCAAACTCCTAAACTTTGGTGGTTTTGACAAAGAAGATAGGCTGTCACTGGGAGGTAATACAGATTATTTATTTGTCTTTTCTTGCAAAAATCACGGGCTAAACTCTACAATTTACATTTTCTACCTATACTCTTTCCATCTGCATCTATTCTGGTTTTTCCATAGGCTATTTTATTCTTTATTCTATTCTATTATTCTAGTTTATTTTGTGGTACTGGCAATTGAACCAAAGTCTCAAGCTTAGCAAATGCTTTATCACTTGAGCCCTTCATCAAGTTAAAGGTTAAAATAGAGAACAAGGGAGTGAATGGCACTATTAAAAGAAAATGTACTCATTACCTAACTTATGTATATGCAAACCCTCTGTACATCTTCTTTATAATAAAATTAAAAAAAAGAAATTTATGCTCTTTGGAATAGGATCTACCACATTTCACAGTGTGGTAAAGCTTATCAAACATCACCATCCTAGAGTCTACGTTTAGCTTGAGCAACTCCATTCTACTTTTGTGAGATTAGATCCTTATGGTCTGACATTTAAAAATATATGTACCCATGGTTCAGTTTATATTGCTAAGTAATAGTCATGCTGCCTTTTCTCAAAGCTTGCTTACAGTATTGTTTAGCTTATGTAACTTCTTGCTTGGCTTGCACCTGCAGGAAAGAACTGTTAGGGACTTTTCATCCCTGAACAAACAAGGATATAAAATTGTAAAGTTCCTTTTTCAACATAGTGTCTTGTACATCTCATTGTTACAATGGGTCAAACTGTATCCCTATTTAAACATTTTGCTTTTTCCCTACTCCTCCCCAAATTAGACCGACATTAAATACAGTGAAAGCAGGGGTTATACTGTGGGGGAGGGACAAACAAAGCAACAAAAAATTCATATGGTACATTATAAATACGTTAGAAACTATAGCAAGAAAGAAAAAACTACTTGATATATATATCACATTTTCGTGATCCATTCATCTACTGAGGGGCATCTGCATGGGTTCCATATCTTAGCTATGGTAAATAATGCTGCAGTAAACATAGTTGTGCTGGAAGGTTTAGTATACCCTTGTTTGTGATTGTTTGGGTAAATGCCCAAAAGTGGGATTGCAGGGTCATAGGGGAGCTCTATGTGAAGTCTTTTGAGGAACCTCCATACTGCTTTCCAAAGTGGTTGAACAAGTTTACACTCCCACCAACAGTGCAGTAGGGTTTCCTTCTGTCCACATCCCCTCCAGCATCTGTTGTTATTAGAGTTCTTGATTATAGCCATTCAAACTGGGGTGAGGTGGAATCTCAATGTTGTTTTGATTTGCATTTCTTTTATGACTAGAGAGGTTGAGCATTTCTTCATGTGTCTACTGGCCATTCTTATTTCCTCTTCAGAGAAGTTTCTCTTTAAGTCTTTAGCCCACTTATTTATTGGGCAGCTGTTTCTTTGAAGATTTGTTGTTGGGGGATTTAATTTTTTTGAGTTCCAAATACATTTTAGATATGAGACCCTTATCCATTGTATGGCTAGTGAAGATCTCCCAATCCATGGGCTAGCTATGTCTTACTAGATATATCCTTTGCCATGCAGACGCTCTGCATTAGTGCCATTTTAAATGTGCTCAAAAGCCCAGTATTTCAATTTAGTTTCAGAAACAATATTGGTAGTTTCTCTTACTAAGATCTCTCTCACTCGCTGAGAAAGTTATTTTACAGAGAAGACACATTGCTGTTATTAAAAGTATCACTATTAAATGACTAATATGGGGAGGTTCATTAATTCATGACACTCCTTTAGTAGATCATTTTGTAACGGCATTATTTATTTGACATTGTCTACCTCATTATATTTTTATAATCAAAGATAAATCTTTCATATGATTTATTGTATTGGAAAATAAAAATTTCTTACTTTTCCTCTTTGTCCTTTACCCCACCCTCCAATTAAGTCCCAAATCTTCTAACAGATGTTCTATATTTGTTAGTATCAGAATTTATTTCAATTTATTAACTGAATTTTTTCTTAATATATATGTTTTATTGTAAAGATTCTGTACAGAGAGATTACTGTTACATGATCAAGGTAATGAGTCCATTTCCTATTGAGCATTGTTAACTGAATTTTTTTAAATGCTTAGTTTCCAAAAGTTAAGGTTCAAGAACAACTTTATATGGCTATGGGTTTTGCATGAATTTTTCTCCACTGAAATTCTTAAAAGTGAACATATATCTTAACTAACATATGATGACTATTGTTCCTGATTTACCTGTCCTCTTACTATTCAATCCTCCCATCTTTACATTGATGAAGTAACAGGTTTCATAATGGATTTTTCCACTCTGGTGGATTGCTATCTATAGCTTAGATGCAGAATTCCAGAGGCAGGGTGTACCCCTGACTTACTGCAGCAGCACCAAGGTCAGCTAACTCTGAATCTCATCTGTATCTTGGGCGTGGTCCTGATGTAGAAGTTGGTCCCAGGCATTTTTAAAGAACTTTTTTCAAATCTTGTTACACATCAGCAACATTTAGGAATATTTACAACGGACTGAATACCTACAGATCCTGATTTAATTGGTCTGGAATAGGTCCTAAGGACCAATATTTTCAAAGCTCCCCAGGTATTTCTAGTGTGCAATCATGATTGAAAACCTCATTAGACTTTACCATGAGGGTCTTGCCTTTTTCAGTACTGCATGATTTCATCTATAAGAACTGTCCCCATTAAGGCAATTTCAGAGAGTACCTCATTTGTCAGCTATTATTTGAGAATAATGTCTATGAGTGAGAAAATGCTTATAGAACTGTAAGCTTTCCTTGCTCAGATATACAACATTCAATCTAGTTCACTGGAATTTTTTTGGGGGGGTCCGGTCATGGGGCCTGAACTCTGGGCCTGGGCGCTATCCCTCAGCTCTTCAGCTCAAGGCTAGTGCTCTACCACTTGAGCCACAGTGCCACTTCGAGCGTTTTTCTTTTTGCTTATGTGGTGCTGAGGAATTGAACCCAGGGCCTCATGCATGCAAGGCAAGCACTCTACCACTGAGCCACCTTTCCAGCCCCTACTGGAAGTTTAATAAATACCATACAAGTCTATACTTACAAGAAAATATATTTGTTCCTCTGCATTGTCAAGGGATGGTCTTTGGGACTACCAAGTCCATACATGTGTACATCTCTTTTATAAGATAGCTTTCATTTTCTCTATGATCAGTGTATTTCTATACATTTAAAATAATTTCTAAAACATTCAGAACAACACAACTGCTACACAAATATTTGTCACATGATATTCAGGGAACAAAATACATCCATCTGTTCAATATGGATACATTTTTCCAAATATTTTCTATGGTTGGTTGTAAACAGTTGACTATATAATAAACACAACTTGGATCTTTTCTTGATGTTTTACTCATATTATCATTATCAACACCTATGATTATACTATTTTCTTTGTGTGATATTTATGTTTATTTATTTATTTATGCTTTGTCAGTCGTGGGGCTTGAACTCTGGGCTTGGGCACTATCCCTCAGCTCTTCAGCTCAAGGCGAACGCTCTACTGCTTGACCCACAGCACCACTCCCAGTTTTCTAGTAGTTTCTTGGAGATAAGAGTCTCACAGACTTTCCTGCCCAGGCTGGCTCTGCACTATGATCCTCAGATATCAGCCTCTTGAGTAGCTAGGATTATAGGCATGAGGCAATGGTGCCCAGCTTCTTTGTGTGATATTTATAAACTTCCTTTAAATGGTATAAAAGTTCTAACAGATTTTGGAGTGTAGTGAATCTCATTATACTCTGTATCAATTATTAGTTCTGAGGGTTTTTTTGGTGAAAAATTCTGTGTATGTGTGTGTGCGTGTGTGTGTGCATGAATGTACATGCACATTTTACTGGTTATTGAACCAAGGGCCTCAGGTTTACTAGGCAAACATTCTATCACTGGAATCATGCTTTAAGTCTATTATCTCTACCTACCAAATAGCAGCAATTACAACTGTGTGGTACCACATCCAGCTTAGTGGTTTTTTTCTGTTTGTTTGTTTGTTTGTTTGTTTTTGTTTTCTGTTGGTCAAAGGGCTTGAACTCTGGGCCTGGGCGTTGTCCCTGCCCTCTTCAGCTCAAGGTGTGCACTCTACTACTTGAGCCACATCACCACTTCCAGTTTTCTAGTGGTTAATTGGAAATGTGTCTCACGGACTTTTCTGCCCAGACTGGCTTTGAACCATGATCCTCAGATTTCAGTCTCCTCAGTAGCTAAGATTACAGACATGAGCCACCAGTGCCCAGATTAGTCTTTAGCCCACTTATTACAACTTTGGCCGGTGTAGGGGGAACAGGGATGGGGAGGGAGATGGGAAGGGATGGTAAGGGGAAACAAAGGAGGAGGCAACAATGCTTGATAAGAAATGTACTCATGACCTTGCCCATGTAATTGTAACCTCTCTGTACGATATTTTCCCGATAAAAAAATATTTCCACTCACCTATTTCCCTTTGCTTTGCCCTTCCTGCTTTTAATATAATGATGTCAATAGTGATTATGCTGAAATGACTTAATATAACTTAGGAAGAAGTTGAAGTGTCCTTTATGAGTACTATGGCTAATGTTACCTTTGCAGTTCTTCACTTACTCAATTATCTTGCATCACTGCATTAAGTACAATTCTAAGTAGGCAAAAATATTTTTTCTAGGCAAGTAAAATATTATCATATGAAATGCTAGCTTATTTAGCAAAAGATGGCTTTTTCTGAATGAAAGATGTTGACAGTTCTATGAACTGAGATGTCCTGTGTGTGAGAAGATGAATGTCTTCTCCAAGAACACACACTGATGCTAAGACAGGGTCTCCCTGCTTGACAAAACTGCCAAAAAATATTCTGGTGTGTGATCCAGTTAATTGATAAGTGATCCCAATAAACTGCATAGAAGAAATGTAATAAGAAAGATTTCACATTCTCCAGAATAAATGAGAGTAGCTCACATTCTTCCAACTATGAGTACTAGTGGCTGTGACAAAAAAAAATTACACCAGATGTAATTACTGAACTTATGGTCTATGTTCACTGAAGCCTGCTGTGCTGGTATTCTCTATTATAATTTTTAATTTTGATTTTATCTCTAGTGAGAGTATCTAATTTTCTTTTCTGCTGGGCGTTGGTGGCTCCTGCCTATAATCATAGCTACACAGGATGCTAAAATCTGAGGATCAAAATTTAAGGCAGGACTCTATGAGACTCATAGCTTCAATTTACCACCAGAAACCTAGAAGTGAAGTATGGATTGAAGTTGTACAGTGCTCAGGACATCACTCAGACCCTGAGTTCAAGCCTCATAATTGACAAAAAGAAAAAGAGTATGTATTTTTTGTTTTCATTTGGAAGAACCTAGAAGTAGCCTATATTTACCTAGTACGTATGTCTAGCTCTATCTCCCAACACTGAGGCATATCAACAATATTCATGCTAGACCAGTCTTATGTATAAAAATTGTGAATTATTTTTTTCCTGCCAGTCCTGAGGCTTGAACGCAGGGCCTGGGCACTGTCCCTGAGTGCTCAAGGCCAGCACTGTACCACTTGAACCATAGCACCACTTCTGGCCTTTTCTGTTTATGAAACCCAGGATTTCATACACGCCAGGCAAGCACTTTACCACTAAGTCACATTCCCAACCCCCCCTCAAGTGTGTTATTTAAAATATAAATATACATATTTATTTATGGTTCTTTTTATTTTACCCTTGATGGCTCATGATATGTGCACAAAGATTCTAGATGTATGAAGGCAGAATAATATTAAGATGGAAAATTATTCATAAATATTATTGATATTATGTGAGAATATATGCTCACTTCATTGCTTAAGATGTCATAATTCTTTGCCTATTTCTGTGATTAAAACTGCTCTGAAAACCTCTCTTCTATATAAGGTTTCCTCATATATGATCTTACAGAAAAATCCATCAAAAACTCATAAAGTGAGCTGGACTCCAGTGGCTTACACCTGTCTGTGTAGCTATTCATGAAGTTGTCACCTAGAAGATCATGGCTTGAAGACATCTGGGGCACAAATGTCCACAAGATTCCATCTCTAATTGTTTGTAATGATTTGTTATGGCAGCATTCCTAAAAATTCATAGAGCACTGAAATAAAAATATCCTGTTCTACAGAGTGAGGAAGGAATGGCTCTCTTAAATCATCTACTCATTCTGGCTTTCTCAACATCCACAGGTCTTCTCTCAGTGTTAGTTTCTTTTCTTAGTCTTGGCTCAACCAAGAATTCCATGAAAAACTTCAGTCAACACCACCCACATTATGATATAAGTTCCAACAATGACACTATATTGTTGTTTTTACAGCCTGTGGTGCTTTTTTTTTCATTGAAAAGAAATTGTTTGGGGCTGGGACAGTGGCTCAGAGGTATAGTGCTTACCTCGCATGCATGAGGCCCTGGGTTCAATTCCTCAGCACCACATATACAGAAAAAGCCAGAAGTGGTGCTGTGGCTCAAATGGTAGATCACTTGCCTTGAGCTGAAAAGCTGAGGGACAGTTCCCAGGTCCAGAGTTCAAGCCCCACAACAGACAAAAACAAAAACAAAAAAGAAAAAAATCATTTGTTGATAACAAAATCATATGTGAGTCTATTAGAGGGTCTTTCACGTTTAAAACTTGTAAAAAATGCTATCTATGATTATTTTTAGCTTTCATACAACTTGCAGAGAAAAGCTGTCTATTGCTGATATAAGACAGGACAAACTTTTTTCCAACCAGGCCTGATCCCAGAGAGTAGGGGACTTTCTTTTGAGATAGTGGAACTATTACCTCATATCAGTTTTCAGTTACTCACAAATGTAGGCCAATAGCTATTTAGAATATATTCCATAAGAAAAAATTTTCCAAGGCAACTACACTATTTTACAGTCCCAACAGCTGGTAAAAGTTTAGGTTTCTCCAAATATTCCCAAACATTTATTTGCTATCCTATTTAGTTGACAATTTAGTTAAAGAAGGCAGCATCTAATTCTAGGTTTGATTTTCATTTCACTGATGTTTAATAATGTCAGGCACATTTTTGTGAGCTTATGGACCATATGCAAACCTTTTTTGGAGAAATATTTTCCTCGGTATTTATCTGAGTAGTCTTATTATTGGGATGTAGTAGTTCATTATGTTTTCCATATAAATGTTTCTTATCAGATACATAATTTGAAATATTGTTTCCATTTTGTGGCTTAGCTTCTTGCTTAATTGATAGTATCTGCTGACACATCAAAGTTTTTAATTTTGATCAAAGTCTAATTTACCTATTTGGGGGAGAAGGGAATGTTTTAGTTTTTGGTGTCATATATAAGCATCATTTGCTAAGTCTAATATTATTCAGTTTTACCCTTATGCTTTCTTCTAAGAGTTTTAAAGATTTAAATATTGCATTTAGGTCTTTGTTCATTTTCCAGGTTTTTTGAATGTATGGTGTGAAATAAAAAGTTCAATTTCATTCATGTTCTACAATATTTCTCATTCTTTCCCATCACACCTACCTTAAATTGTAAACATTCAAAAAAATCAATGGTTTATTGTTTTCTTTGGAAACTGACCAAAGTCATAGCACAGGCTGTCAACTCTTTTTTTCTCTAGTTCCTTCCTACTTACCTGACTTTCTAGACACTCCTCACTACTTCCTGTGGTTCCAGGACATTTGTATATGTTCTTTCTTCTATTCTCTTCTAATTATAGTTCCTCCAATTTTAAAAGTAATTTTCTTTCTGAATATTCAACTATAAATATGTATGAATGAATGCATCCATAGAAATACATTATGTAAAAGAATATATGTCTTAAATTATTTGTTAAATACATATGAACTTGAGCTCCAGTCTCATTATATACTTTAGTTACTTGCATGCTAGAGTTCAATGAATATAGAGTTTCTAACTCATGAATAAATTTTCTAAGGAATTTAGTTCATGCTGATTTTTGTTTTAGTTGGTCATTTTCTGTTTGCTTGCTTGAGATAAGGTCTGGTTATATAATCCAGGCTTGCCTTGAACATACAAGGTCAGGCACCAGAGTGCTAAGATTACAGGTATATGCTGACTTATAATCATTTTGAATCATTTGTTTTTTCTTGGAAGTACTGGAATTTGAACTCAGGGCATCATGCTTTCTAGATAGATGTTCTACCACTGAAGCCATATCCCTACACGATACTTTTTAAGAAAGAAAAAAACTTGAAATACCGTCTTGTCACCAAAGCAGTAGGAGGCTCTTCTTCTCAAAGTATAATCATCTGATTCTGATCATCTTGCAATTGCCTAATTGTGAGTGTCAGAAAGAGGCCTGCTCTGATTGGAGATTATGTACAGTGGACTCCTCAGAATTCAATCATGCTTCAGGTTCTTTCTATCAGAAACAAGCATAATAAATACATAGAGTTGCACAATGTAATTTGACTTCAACTCTGCTTGCAGGATTCTCAATGTTTTATTCATAACCAAATTTCAAAAGTCAAAAATGTCCATGTGTGTGTGTGTGTGTGTGTGTGTGTGTGTGTGTGTTATGAAAGGCTTTATGTACCTGCTTACAATTAATACTGTTCTGATCATTTTAAGATGCTATGGTAACACTGAAACTAAAGCATGGAAGAATGTATTCTGAAAATAAGAACAGTTGGTAAGGATTTTGTGAGGGAAGTTACATGTCATGTGTTCCATGAAGGATGTCTAGTAGATTAGTATATGAGCCACTGAATATGTTTATATCTTAAAGACTACCTGCTCAGAGCAAGCTTTGTTTAAAAAAATTGTAACTGAGCTGGGTGCTCAGTTACTCCTAGCTACTCAGGAGGCTGAGATCTGAGGATCATAGTTCAAAGCCAGCCCGGGAAGGAAACTCCGTGAGACTCTTATCTTCAATAAACCACTAGAAAACTGGAAGTGGCGCTGTGGCTCAAGTGGTAGAGCATTCGCCTTGAGCTGAAGAGCTGAGGGATAGCACCCAAGCCCAGAGTTCAAGCCCCATGACCGACCAAATAGGGATACAGGTGGACCCATTGCCACAATGAGAAGTACAAGTCGTTATGTTGAAAATGAACTTTACAACTTTGGTGGAGTGGGCCCCCGAAGGGCGGATTTTATGGGGGTGTGGGGGAAGGATGGGAAGGGATGGGAAGGGGAAACAAAGGAGGAGGCTACAATGCTTGATAAGAAATGTACTCATTATCTTGCTCATGTAATTGTAACCCCTCTGTACAGTATTTTCACAATAAAAATAAAATAAAAATTAAAAAAATCGTAACTTTCAATGCTATAACTGATCTATTTGAGTTATTTAGTGCTAATGTTTTTGTGAGCTATTATCATTTATAATATAAACCAGAGAGTTTCCAGGAATATTCATATGATAGACTTTGGTAGAGGTAATCATAATAGCTATCTTCTGCTCTAGCTTTACAGCTTTATGCATTTCTGCTGTATTAATTTTTGTTGCCCTATAGAATCATTTTTGTTGCTATTGTTTTATATATGGTAATGATATTCTCATGAAAAACCTATAATTTTCAAAATTCTTCATGTTAATGGGCTAAATATGTACAAAAGAAAGTTATTTTGCCTTGATACTATTTTCAGAGTGATAAGTTCAAAGCCTACAATAGTTCTTGTAAGTGAATCTGAAAAATCCTTTGTCTCTTCCCAGTAAAACAAAGAAAAAATATTCCTCAACAATGGACACAGCTGTAAATGCTGGTGCAGTTTGGCTGTTGGCAGCCACTACAGGTCCACAGCAGATGCAGGCTGGGGAAAAGGAAGAACTGAGGTAGGAAGCCACACACCTGCATTAAGTATTCAATGCTTTTAATGTCTTATAGCTACACCTAAACCATTAAAATTTCTTTCCACAAAACACAGAACAAGTTACTTTGCATAGTCACATACATATGTGTGTCTATCATATAACAGAAATCTAAACCATTCATAGTTTTTTTCATTTACACTAAGAAAAAATTGTAAAGGTGATATTGATCAAGATTTATTGTATTCACATACCACTTTGATGAATGGTAACTCCTTTGTATAACTACTTAAAAATAAAAATAATAAGTAATAAATTAAATAAAACTTAAATAATTAAAAATAAATTGACATCTCTTTTAAAATTTTCACTATTGTCCCTGTAAAGGTGATGTGCAGAGGGGTACATTAATCAAAGAGTACATTTCTTTTTGAGTACATTTCTCTCTCCTATCACCTTGTCTTGAAGCATTCCAGATACATTAAATAGCATGTTTTGACAATGACTCCAAGACTGAGATAAGGGTCTTACTTTTTAATGATAAAGACTATGTAGGCTTTTCAAAACCAAATGTGGGATAAACCTTGGTCCAGAGGTGAAATGCATAATAGTAAAATTCAGACGGAATTGTAAGTAAGACAAATTATATGGTCTCCCTATAGCTTTCAGCCAACAGTGAGTGCCTATATATTTTATTATAACAATGACTTAAATGTCATTTGAAGTTAAAATAACATTTTAAATGTTGTAAGAGAGCTAAAACTGTTGTGCTTATTTTACTTACTGAAGCAGATTTTTCTTGTAATGCAGATTAACTATTATTTCATTCAAATTTACTAATATAATAAAATATTTTGATGACTGAGGAAATAAGCCAATCAGTTCAATATTGATAATCTCATTAATTTTTATGTACTCCATTAACTGTACCAGCTAATCTTATTACTGTTATTTCAACTTACTACCCTAAATATTGAAGTATGTGCATGATTAGTTTTTAACCAAAAGTTTTATTTATTCATTAAAAAATCATTTTATTGTAGTTTTTCCAATCTCTTTTCAAGTATGAATAAAATCAATTTATCATTTTAAGCTTTTTGCTTTCCTGCTATATAACTGCAATTCTTTGGAAATTTGCATTTTTCATTGATTTTGTCACTTGGAGTACCCAGTTTTCTATTGCTTTTATCTCCAACATGAAGTTCATATTCATAATGCTAATAATATTTGTTTGTAAGTATTGCAGATGTGAGTTCAAGGTTTTGTGCTTGCTAGACTGTTGCTTTACTGCTTGGTCCTTACCTCTGGCCCTTTTTGCTTTGGTTATTCTTAAATAGGCTCTTGCTGTTTGTCGAGGCAGGCCTGTACAATCCTCCAATTTTTCTCCCCCATGATAACTGGGATGACTGACTTGTACTATGGTATCTATGTATTGGTTGAGATGGAGTCTTGAGAACTTTTTTCCCTGACTGGCTTTAAACCATGATCCTTCTGATAGCTGTCTCCAGAGTAGCTGGAATTAAAGGGTTGTGATACAGTACATAGCCAAAGAAAATTTATTAATTATATAAGAAATTGTATAAGTAATTTTTGGATTATCATTTAGCTTAATTTCATTTTCATTTTCTGCCGTTTGAAATTACAATAGTTGTTCAATACTAATATAATATGTAAATATTTTACTTATCAACATGTATAAATTAATAAGTCAAACTGAAACCCCTTTTACAAACATTTGAATATAATTTTAAAATTAATTTTAAAAATAAACTATTCATTAAAACATCTATAGGTATTTATAATATATCATTTAAAATGTATTTATTTGCTGGGTGTTGTATGCTCACACCTATAATACTAACTACTAAGCAGGATAAGACCTAAGGATTGTGGTTCAACATCAACCCAGGCAGGAAAGTCCATGAGATTCTTGTCACCAATTAACAACAAAAAAGATGGAAATGAGATGTCCCTCAAGTGATGGAGCACTTGTTTTGAGCAAAAAAGCTCAGGGACATTGCCCGGGCCTTGAGTTTAAGCCCCAGGACCAGCACACACACATAAAGAACATATATATAGAATGCATAGTTCGTGTGCATGTATAATATATACTATATAATTTATTTCTTTTTATATATAATATACATTTTAATACATTATGTTTATATGTATTAATGATGTGAAGACCACTGCTTTCAAATATGCAAAAATTGGAGAAATGTTGGAATTTTGCAATCATCTGTTTATGGATATATTTTCCAATTTCCAATACATATACATATGTATATATACATATACATATGTATATTTCCTATACATATATATTTTCCAATTTCCTATACATAACAGACCTTATTAACTTTCATATCTATGCAACAGTTATTGTTTTCTATATTATTAAATAGAGATAATGTAGCCATTTTTCACAGGATAAACATTCTTTATAGGTTCTCTGGAAGCTATAAAGATGAGCTTAGCTCTTAATTTGAAGTTATTCACACACATGTAAAATGCACATACATAGAAATATATTTATATACATCACAGTTTCTGCTTCTGTATATCTAGAAAATACTTTGAGTGAGACACATGCAAGAAGGGTGATGTATTTAATAATCTTTAAAAATAATGGTATTTTATGATGAGTATCACACAATTTAGAAATGTCTAAAATTTGATATGAATAATACATATGTCCATTCTCCTTACTGCTAAAACAGTAAATAAATTTGCTTTTGACACAAAAGACAAAATGATTTTTGAAAAAGAAGGAATAGATAAGATGCCTGATAGTCACATATGTATATGCTCGAACAATTTAGTCCCTTATGGAAATAAAAATGGCAAGTGCATACCAACAAAAACATGCATTAATCTTAGGGAAACCCATCCATTTTCACTTTAACCCAAGTAGAATAATCCACCTAATGTATGTTTAGCATTGATTGCCTTCAGTAAACAAGGAAAAGCTTTATGTGAAGGGGAAAAAAGGATTTACGTATATGTGGTATCCATTCTTTGCTAAATTTTCATCCTTAAACAACAGAAGCACCCTTTTATAAGACCATACAGCTGGAGCCTTGAAAGAAAAGATTGCCTTTTACCATGCCCTGGCAACCATTTTTAAAAGTATGGATTTGATCCTAGCCAATAATTCCAGGAAATATGTCATAAATTAACGCGCACCATAATAAACTGTCGGAATTTGCTTTTTCTCAGCCCTGTCATTTGGTAACACTTTTATTTTCAAAAATAGTGATCAATCTGTTCTGAGTATCAACTGAAGCCACACCAAAGGGGGAAAATTGGTTTTGATATTGTGTCATGTGAAACATGACAAAGTGACAGGGATGTGCTGAGGAAGTATACTATAGGCACACTATGGGTCCTTTCGGCTCTGATTGCCCAAGGAAACTGATGAACTATTAGGTGGCAGAAACAGAGTGAGGAGTACAATAAAACAGTATTAATCTCATTGTACTCTATGATATTTAATACTAATTTCTGAGGGTCATTTTTGTAGAAACATAGGTGAATTAAAATGTTTTCAGAATAAAGCAAATAATGCTGAAATCTTGCATGAGAAGAGCTAAATACAAGTAAAAGGAGCGAGTTAGGTAAATACCTGGATGTCTTTAATTCTCTTTTTCTGCATGGGGTGAAGGAAATGTTTCCTTCTCTTTCTTTATTTCTCCCGACTTTAACCCTTTTCACTAAAATAAATCCTTGCTAAATTTTAAAAGACATAAAGAGAAGGAGGGAAAAGAGGAGCAGAGGGAGAGGAAGAAGGAGAGAGGAAGCAAGGGAGAAAGAGGCATTTTTCTACTATTATATAGTAGGAAGATTAGAGTTATTTTGGCTTCTTGGACTGCACTAACAACAAAGTAACTAGTTACCAGATAAAATGTCCTTCAATGCAACAGTAATATGCACAAAGCAATATATTGGAAATGATCTGTACAGTTTTGGGGGAAGGGAAAGTCCAAGAAAAATGAGGGAAGGGGTAACAAGTTTGACAAGAAATATACTCATTACCCTACTTATGTAACTGTAACCCCTTTGTACATCACCTTGAAAATAAAAAAAAACTAACAGTGATTGCCAGCTCTGATGAAAATCATTTTATTACATGTATTCTCCACCGTCTTTTCTTGAAGAAACCTTGAGACCATCTTAATACATCAGAGCACAGAAGGCTTCCCATCAAGTTTGTAAAGTAAGCTTTACAGACATCAAGCAGTTTGTGGTAAAGAATCTTTTGAAACATACCACACTTGATAATGAAGATATGTAATTAATAAACAGACTTTTCTAAGAAGTCATCTGCATATTTCTATCAGCTTACACTCAAACACAAAAACATTACTTTAAATAAAACCATGTCTAAGTTTAATTTTAAGCAGCATATAGCCATATCAAAATTGCTGACTGTATGTGCTTTGGTCTGATGCAAGAAGTTTTCAGCTCACTCCTAACAAGCCAATATAATTAAATAAAAGACAAAGGCTTGAATGCAAGAACAAAAGAAACACTAAGGGAAACAGATGGTAGGATCCAAAGCCACTGGTCAGAGGTCATTTACAAGTAAAGATCAAATGCAGCCAGCCCTCTAGCTCTTAGCAGCAGAACTAGGAAGTCCTCTTCCTAGAGAATTTAGGCCTAGTAAGTCATAGTTGAGTGTGGGAGAGGGAGACAGGAGTTGGAAAGGGAAGACACAGAAGAAACAAAACACAGTGCCAAGAAGGGGAATCACTTGGTGCATAAAACAAACAATTGCACAGTCATTTATGATGAAGGAGATTTTCAGGTTAAGCAGCAAAGGTAAAAATGGGGACAGGTGATCATGTAATCTTCACTACTCAGAAAGCTGTAATCCTTACCACTCAGAAGTTTTGATTGTGGTTCAAAGTTAGCCTGTCTAGGAAAGACCATGAAACTCTTACTTCAAATTAACCAGAAAAGGGCTGAAAGTGGAGCTCTGGCTCAGGCAGAAGAGTGCCAGCCTTGAGGTTAAAAGCTTAACGGAAGAGCCCAGACTCTGAGTTCAAGTCACATTACCAGAACAGCAACAACAATAAAAGTGTGTGGGAAGGGTAATGTGTTTTTCAGTATTAGGAGTTCTGAGTCTCATGACTCCACTGTGTTCTTTGGTGTGTAGCAGCAACAGAACTATTATTCTGATACTGAAGAGTTTTTTTCTTCCTTAATTTTACATGTGTAAATCACTGGGCACCGGGTATGACAGCCAGTCACTGGCCTTCTTCATTCTATTGTGTACAGGTCAGAAGGTAGGTTTGGACCTCTGGGGCTTCAGTATGAGGACCTCAGTTAAGTATTCACATCTAAGTCCTGATCATCACTTGCTTATCAGGGACCCAGACAATTGGTAAAACTAATTACAACAACAACAACATAAAGCTGAAGGTGAAAGGGTCTTATAAATCTCTGTGAAACTACACAAGAAATATCAAGAGATATTGAAACCAAGAAATATTAGACTCTTACACTTGAAGATGTCCTTTTATTTAGAGTTTCAAAGAAGAGTTTCAAAGAAAACTGGGTCAGTTAAAAGCAAATACCTAAAGTTAGAACAAGGGTAAAGAAATCAGTTGAAAAGAGATATTCTTTTTGGATAGTGAATGTTTTGTAATATTCAGGACAGTTCAAACAAGTTTTTAAAGGAAAAAGAAACCACAGACATCCTAAAGCAGAGTAGACTGATGGAGCCTAACTCTGCAGGGATGGTAAATTTGTCCTAGAGATGAAAATACATTTGAAAAGTAAAATGTCACTTCAGCACCTACGCACACAATATCTTTGCACCTCTCACATATAGGAACACTTCAAGGGGCAGCCTGAACAGGAATGTTGATAAAACAATGTCAAGATGCAAAGCAAAAAGAGAGTGTTTTTTTAAGTGACTGTAAACATAGCAGTATTGTATAGTAGAGGACAGAGAAGCCCAGTTAAGCAGCAGGTAATAAAATCAAACAAACATGAAAGAGAGCAAAAACTGCTTCGCTTCACCTGTTTGGAAGGAAATAGAACAGAAGGCTGATCTCTTGTAACAAGTTAAAAGTATGGCAAAAGGAAGGAATATCCAAGTCTGGAATATGCAAAACTAAGGGAAGATAAGAGCTGAACCCTCAGGATGCAAGCAACAGAAAGTATCAGCACATGAGTCACAATACAAGTATATGAGAAAGACTATAATGTTAGTACATCTCAAAGGAAGCCATCTCTGGAAGACTGTGGTTCAAAGTTAGCCTGTATAGGAAAGATCATGAAACTCTTATTTCAAATTAACCAGAAAAGGGCTGAAAGTGGAGCTCTGGCTCAGGCAGAAGAGTGCCAGCCTTGAGGTTAAAAGCTTAAGGGAATTCTGGGCCCTGAGAATTCTAAGGCAAAAACAGAATAGTTATGGGGTACCTTATGGGTGGGGATGCCCCTATCAAACATTCAAGAAATACTGAGTGAAAGTCACACATGCTAAGGATTCTCCAAGGTAACAGAGCAGGCTGGAAGCTCTGTCTTTACTGAACTTACATTTTAGGAAAGCAAAAGAAATAAGGGAATGGAATGAGTAAAATTGTATGTGTCTGTGTGTGCGTGTGTCTCTGTCTGTGTGTACGTGCATGCGTGTGCACACATGCAGAGAGAGAAAGGGATAGAGTAGTGCAATTTTGCATGGCTTTTTTGTTCAAACCTGGCATCCTACCATTTGAGCCACTCCTCCACTTCTGACATTTTAGTGATAAATTGGCTTTGAACAAAGATCCTCGGCATCTAGTCTCCTGAGTTACTAGAATTATAGAATTACAGGTAAGAACCACCAGCAGGGAAGGTGGCCTCAGTGGTAGAGTGCTTGCCTTACATGCATGAGGCCCTGGGTTTCATTCCTCAGCACCACAAGCAGAAAAGGCCAGAAGTGGTAATGTGGCTCAAGTGGTAGAATGCTAGACTTGAGCTGAAGAGCTGAGGGACAGCGCCCAGGCCCAGAGTTCAGGCCCCACAACCCACCAAAAACAAACAAACAAACAAACACCAGTTCCCAGTGAGGAATGCAATATTCCAATGAAGAATATTAGGGGATATCTTAAAATGACATACAGTAGGAATGGTAATAGATGACTGTATCCAAAAGTAGGGGAGCAAACTATGATGGACATTTGGAAATCTATTCCTTACAGATACAAGAACAGTGTAAATTTAGTCATGAAGGATGCCTATTAAGAGTGACATGCCCAACTAAGAAAGGAAGTGGAGGTTATCACAGCACAGATTTAACATTGAAAGCCTGAAAACGTGGCAAAAATTGTACAAGTATGAACTAAACATAGAGGAAAAGGAGACAATGAGTTTTACAGGATGTTAACACAGCAAACTCCCATAAGGCAGGTGAGGCTCAATTTCCACATTATGAGAAAGTCTGTGCAGTGTGGACTTCCTTTAAAGTGATGAGAGGCATATTGTCACAATTAACCTTTTAATGGGAAATTTCTCCCACAGGAGTTTCAATTAGAATGTTCCAGAGTCCAAGAACTTGACAATGACTAATGAAAACTCTGCAAGGACAGAAGCAAGAATATTTTCATTTTCCTTCCATACAGAAATACTATATGCGTGGGTGGGAGATGGGAAGGGATGGGAAGGGGAAACAAAGGAGAAGGTAACAATGCTTGATGAAAAATGTACTCATTATCTTGCCCATGAATTGTAACCCCTCTGTATGGTATTTTCACAATAAAAAAGAAATACTATATGTATTTCTCACTCCAAATATCTCAGGATACATTTACTACTATATATTATTTCAGCCTATATAAATTGTTTTGAGAGAATCACTCTATGGATTGGCTTATGCTTTAACATTTTTGTGGTTGGGTCTGGCACTCTAATGTTTCATGAGTTTCATGGATTTTGAGGAAACACACATATATGCACACATGCACACACAGTAATATTTTAGTAGGAGAGTCATGCAAATATATAATACTCTAGAAGATGACTCCACATAGATACCCTCACTGCTTGGTTCATTGCCTGCCTTAGGCTAAGCAGAACAAGAAATGAAGGGGCTAGGAGTCTGGCTTTCAGTATGATTGGTATTTAATATGTATTTTGTTAACTTGAATTTCCTTGGGGGCCAGTCAATTAATGATCGAGGAAGGCCCACCTGTCTTTCAGCCTTGAAAAGTTGTACTGTAGCTGCTGGATATTCTGGCCCATCCATGGTTTGTCCTAAAATGCTAATTAACAAATTTCTCATGTCTTACTATACTGCACTACGTCCTGGGTGTGATATGACATGGAAAATAGAGTAACAAATACTTTTTCCACTTGGAGAACGAAATTTACTTTGGGATGACTAAAGGCACTACTCTATTTTGGTCTATTTTGAGACTTCTGAGGACAAGCTGCTCACTTTTCCAACAAAGACATTCTTTACATATTTCTTCACATAGAACTGCTCTTTCTTATGTTTCAGGATGGGTGAAGGTAAGTGAAAATATCCTTTAGAAATGTGAACATTTGATCCTTAACAGAAAGAACAGTGCTGGAGCAATATCAATACCAAATTTCAAACTCTACTACAAAGCCATAGTAATCAAAACAGCTTGGTACTGGCACAAGAACAAACCTCAGGATCAATGGAATAGAACTGAAAACCCAGAAATGAATCCACAAACCTATAGTCATTTAATCTTTGATAAGGGAGCTAAAAAAATAGAATGGAAGAAAGACAGCTTCTTCAGTAAATGGTGCTTGCAAAATTGGTTAATTACTTGTACAAAACTGAAGCTAGATCCTTATATTTCACCCTGCACCAGAATCAACTCCAAATGGATCAAGGACCTTGGAGTCACAGCAGACACTCTGAAAACATTACAGGATGGAATAGGAGAAATCCTAGGTCTCCTTGGCTCAGGCCGAAATTTTCTTTAAAAAGACCCAGAAACACAACAAATCAAAGTTTGGACAAGTGGGATTGCATGAAATTGCAGAGCTTCTGCATGGCAAAAGACATAGCTAGCAAGATCAATAGAAAGCCCACAGAATGGGCTTCTTCACTAGCCACACAATGGACAATGGTCTCATATGTAAAATATACCTGGAACTCAAAAAAGTAAATCCCCCAACAACAAATCCTCAAAAAAACTCCCTAATAAATAAGTGGGCTAAATATTTAAAGAAAAACTTCTCTGAAGAGGAAAGAAGGATGGCCAATAGACACATGAAGAAATGCTCAACCTCCCTAACCATAAAAGAAATGCAAATCAAACCAACATTCAGATACCACCTCACTCCAGTTAGAATGGCTATAATCAAGAACTCTAATAACAACAGATGTTGGAGGGGATGTGAGTGTAAACTTGTTCAACCACTTTGGAAAGCAGTATGGAGTTTCCTCAAAAGACTCCACATAGAGCTCCCTTATGACTCAGCAATCCCACTTTTGGGCATTTACCCAAATGATCACAAACAAGACCATAATAAAGATACCAGCACAACTATGTTTATTGTAGCATTATTTACCATAGCTAAGATATGGAACCAACCCAGATGCCCCTCAGTAGATGAATGGATCAAGAAAATGTGATATATATACACAATTGAATTCTATGCCTCCATCAGAAAGAATGATATTGCCCCATTTGTTAGGAAATGGAAAGACTTGGGAAAAAATTATATTAAGTGAAGTAAGCCAAGCCCAAAGAAACATAGGTTCCATGGTTTCCCTTATTTACAATAACTAGTATATGTCTGAGACAAGCAGAAATAGTCAGATAAGTTGATGTTAGGCGAAATGAACACCAAGAAAAGGATTCCATTTTTTTTTCTTTCTTGTGATTGTTTCTAACATATTTATAAGATGATTTCTTTGTTGCTTTGTATGTTCATCCCCCACGGTATAACCCCTGTTTTTACTATATTTGATCTTGGTATAATTTGGGGAGGGGAAGGGAAAAACAAATTGTTTAAATAGGGATACAGGTGGACCCATTGCAACAATCACATGTACAAGACACTATGTCGAATAACGAACTTTACAAGTTTGGCAGGGGAGTGGGAGAAGATGGGAAGGGATGGGAAAAGGAAACAAAGGAGGAGGCAACAATGCTTGAAAAGAAATGTACTCATTACCTTGCCCATGTAATTGTAACCTCTCTGTACGGTATTTTCACAATAAAAGAAAGAAATGTGAATATTTCTCTTCTGCATATTCAGCAAGTAGGCAATAACCAGGAACATGTAAGGGAGAGTAGGATGATAAAATGGGAGCGTATGTGTAGCCATAGTTGGCCTGTGTCTGTGGGGAACTAGTCTACCTTCTGAAGAATGCCAAGAGTTGTTTGCAATCCAATAAATAAATAATGGTGAGAGTGCTGCTGGAAACGTGTTCAGAATCACAAATTGCTGCATAAATTCTATGACTTGGTTGATTCTGTTCAACATCTGTGTGGAAAACCCATCATCAAATGTGGTTCCACAGCTATTAAAATATTATTTATGCCAGATATAGTGGTGCACATCTGAAATACCAGCACTCAGGAGGAGAAAGCAAGAGGAGTATTTGGTTATGTTATGAAACCTTGCTTCAAAACAAATAGTTTTTTAAATCAGCATAGATATTATAAATGGAGGTATGGGGCTAGGGAGGGAGAATGGAAGATATTTTGTTCAATGCATTTTTAAGGAAATGGAACTTATTTTGGAGGGGCTGTTATGATTAAAAACAAAAAGAGGAGATGAGTCACCTGGTTTTAAAGTTATATTAGATGACAACATATCTGTCCTGAAATTAGAGTTTAAATACCTCCTGTCACTCCACATTACTAATATTTATCTTCTAAATTATTATTAAGTAGTTGCACAAAGCAGTTACTTATTCTGAAACCCAGCTTTTGTGTAACTTTAATGGCTGTGTACACAAAATATTATAATTAATTTATGCACCCAATACAAGATACAAATAGTGAAGGAAATTTTCTGCCCCCTTTCAGTTTTTATACTTGATAGTTTTATCATTTGAATAATACTGTTCTGATCCAGCATTCTACACTGAAAGGAAATAAACTCAGAAGTTTTTTTTTTTAATTTTTAAGAAATACTACTACACCTGACAAATGGTTCCATTTCATTCTTGCACAGACAGGCTTTTCAAATACTACAGCATGAATTATTGTTCAGTAGAATAATTCCTGTCATCAGGAAGATGAATGCTGAGCATGTCAAATCTTATAGAAAGCATTAGTGCTTATATGCTAACTACTATGCATATACTTTGCAAACAAGTTGAGAAATATGGTTTTAGAAGAAATACTTGAATTATTAAAAACTACTCAAATGACAAAATAACCAGTCACAGTGGCAAAGGCGTATAATAACAGCACTCAGTTAAGGCAGGAGGATTTGAGTTCAAAGCCAACTTGGACTAGTTAATGAGCTACAGGCTATCCTGGGCTATGTAACAAGACTGTCTCAGAATAAAAAGAAGAATAAAAGAAAAAGACAATATAAGTTGTAGGTTCTGTTCACAGAATGTTAGTATTAAACAGAACTAGACATTACATATATCTTTAATTTAAACTGTAATAATCTATAGCCTAACCATCAGCACTTCTTTGTTGGCTAACAAGAACAGCAATTGTAATACATTTCTATGCCCATGCAAAGATAATGTAGACACTAACTGGCAAGATAAGCAACCTCTTCATGTTCACCATAAGAGTAAAGTTCAGTTCATTTTGAACCATCTTTTATAATTTATTAAGGACAGCTATGGCAGTAGTACAGTCAAGCATCCCAAGGAGACAAACGTCAGTTACAAATTAAAATTCAAGAAAAATAAAAGTTACTTATGTAATTATAACCCCTCTCTCTGTACATCCACTTGACAATAAAAAATAAAATGCAAAAAAGAAAAAACAAAAAGAAGCCAATATGCTTGAATTGTCAATGAGCACTCAGATTTAGTGGAGGGTAAAGTTTACAATATTTTGTTTTACTATTATGTAATGACTAGTAAGAGAGACAGAGAGACAACTAAAATATTCCCAAGAAATAATGAAAAGGAAACATAAAACACATATGTGGTCTGTCTACCTAACTTTTTCCAATTCAAAATGAAATTGTATAGCCCTTATGGGAAACACCCTGCAGGAAGTGGACAGGGTGCTTTGACATGTTTTTACCATTGTTAATATGAAAATGAACATTTTACAATAGAAAGTGAAACATACTTTCACAGTATTGATATTTATAAAAATAAAAAAGGTGGAGAATAGGAAGACACAGGAAATTAAATTTCATTTAAAAGAAAGTTTTCCTGCTGGACACTGAAATGACAAGGGTTTTAATGGTATTATGGAAGGTACATATGCTGGCCTTCGTTCTGAACTCTTGGCTGGGCTGCTCTTGGTCCATTCCAGATAGATAGTATAAATGGAGTATATAGTATAATCCATTTCAGATGGATAGATGTCATGATTCATTAGGTGTCAGAAAGATATTGGAATGTCTTTATAAAAATTCAGTACAGAGCTGCTGGCACTGAGATTGGTTTTGCCTAGCAATAAGAATACCCTGGAAAACCTGGATTTATCCTACTTGTTAATATGCATATAGTGTGTTATTTAACATGAAAGGCTATTCAGTAATCATTTGATAAAATATTCACACTATTTATAGAATTTTACACAACCAGATGGTCTAATGACTTACTGAAAATTAACTTTCTAAATCCATCTGTTATTTAAGATGATGATAATGTGTATGATTATTTCATATATATGAATATATAATCACATCAGTAGGTATCAGTTCTCACAGTAAAGTAGGGACAATTATAGCATACCATGTTATAATATGTCTCACTATGGATTTATAATGGGTTTATCGATGAAATTTCACCTTCCTAAATATTTATCTAATGTGATAAAAAGAATTCTATGACATAATAACTTACCAGATCTAGGGAAGCTTTATAAATAAAGTGAATATTAGCCATTATAAATATGACACAAATAGGGAAATATGTATCTCAAAGGAAGGATATTATGACCACCAAAGAGTTTAATTTACATAAAATTAAAATTGAAACGGTCTCAGGACTACCAGTTCACAATCTTGAGCTTTATGGGAATGTTTTGGGGATATCTTTTGGAATATATCTGCTACATGCATACTCATTTAGTACAAAAATATAACTCTTTTAACTATAATCCCAACAATATATAACCACCATTGCTGGATGGTTTTCGTTGAAAACAATACAGTTATTTTCAATCTGTTCTCTGTAGTTAAAGAGCTCAATATTCATAGTAGAACAGCATAGGTAAAAGGAAATTGCCCCAAGTAAGCAGAGTTAGTAACAACTAAAATGGTCTAGAGTATTTAGAAACTGACACTATTCATAGAAAACATTTATCTTCCTCATTGTTTAGTTATATAAGCAAAACATGCTCTTTGTGGAATAAAAGAAATAATCAAAAAAGCAAAATGATTATCCATTATAAAGATAGTCAGTGATGGTTATAGCCATCATTTCCTTTTTGATGCTTAAATAGAGATATGTATTTAAATCACATGACTAGATTATATTTTAGCACTGTAAAAATAAGTAACATATTGCATTTCCTATCTGATTTTGTAGTTTGTGTATGCACACATGCGCATGAGCACGTGTGTGTTTGTGTGCGTGTGTGTGTGTGTGTGTGTGTGTGTGTGTGTGTGTGTGTGTGCATATGCTGGTCCTGGGCTTGAACTTAGGGCCTGGTACTGTTCCTGAGCTTTGTGTGTGTGTGTGTGTGTGTGTGTGTGTGTGTTTAATTGGCGATGAGTCTCACAGCCTTTTCTGTCTGGGCTGGCTTTGAATCATGAACCTCAGATCTCAGCCTCCTACGTAGCTTGGATTACAGGTGTGAGACATCGGCACCTGGATTGTGCAGTCTCTTATAAGACAACATTCTTTGATTTATTTGTAAGCATATTGTAAGACAGTTAAGATATTTTACTAATTACTATTTATTTTAAAAGTAGAATAAATAGGGACTAGGAATGTGACTTAGTGGTAGAGTGCTTGTCTGGCATGCATAAAGCCCTGAGTTCTATTCCTCAGTACCATATAAACAGAAAAAACCAGAATTGATGTTGTGGCTCAAGTGGTAGAATACTAGCCTTCAGCAAAAGAAGCTCAAGGTCAGTGCCCTGGTCCTAAGTTCAAACCCCAGAACTGGCACAAAAAGTAAAATAAGTAAAGGGGCATGGTTCAAGTAGCAGAGCACTGCTTAGCAAGCACAAAGATAAGTTAAAACCAAAATACTTCCAAAAACTACATAAAATACAAGAAAATAATCTATTATAAATAAATGTGTCTCTTTGATTAACTCTTTATGATAAAAATTTTCCATAAGACATTAATATATTTCTAGGATTATAGGTTGGAGGCATGCACATTACCTTTTTATTGTTTATTTATTTTGTGTGTATGCTGGTACTGAGGCCTGAATTCAGGGACTAGGTCCTATCCATTAGCTTTTTTGCTTTAGGCTGATGTTCTATCACTTGGGACAAACCCCACTTACAGTTTTTGGTGATTAATTGGAAATAAGAGTCATACAAACTTTTCTTCCTGGGTTGGCTTCAAACCATGTTCCTCATATCTCAGCCTTGTGAGTAGCTAGGATTACAGGCCTAATGCGAGCCACCAGTACTGGGCTCACACCTTTTACTACAAGTAAGAATTAGGACAGGTAGAATTTCTGTCTTCTTAGAAACAGAAATTACAGAAGAGAAGAACAAGAGATAAAGCAAAGAATGGCATGGGGAGCCAGGCACTGGTAGTGCCTGTAATCCTAGCTACTCAACAGGCTGAGGTCTGAGGATTGCAGTTCAAAGCCAGCCCAGGCAGGATGGTCTGTCAGACCCTTATGTTCAATTAACCACCAGAAAACTGGAGGTGGTGCTGTGGCTCAAGTGCTAGAGCGCTCATCTTGAGCTGAAGAGCTCAGGGACAGCGCCCAGGCCCAGAGTTCAAGCCTCATGACAGACAAAAATAAATAAATAAATAAATGGAATGGCATGGGGGTAAGACCACAATAACTTGTGGAAGAGGCTCAGAGTTGTTGTTAATGCCTGCTACTTTTTGTCCCAATCTTGCCAAAGCCAGTAGCTTGAATGAGCAGAGAAATCTAGTATAGTCCATTTCCAGACAGATTCCTATGTAAGCTACAGCTTGTAAAAGGTGGTTATTATTTGGGGATAGAACCTAGAGCCTTATGCATGCTAGAAACCCACAGTTTGCATTCCCATTTAGATAAACTCTGATCATAACACAAATATATTTTCCAAGGACAAAGGATAAAAGAAAAAGAATTAATGACAACTGAAAGAGTTAAAGGACAAAGATCATGGTGATTCCATTGTCTAAAGGGGACCTCAGATCATGATGACAGAATAAAAGGAGCAGACATACTATCTAGTTTCCCATACCACTTGGGATAAAGAGAAGACTACAGAGATGCTACCTCATCTCTGAAAAATATCTGTCACATGGAACAAATGTCCAACTTAGACCCTGAAATAAGTCTCATTTCTTGGAGAAGGGACAAATTAGATGTAAGAGATGTGACAAGTTCAATAATATTAATAGAAATCAGAATTTCAATGAGCAAATTAAGAATATTGCTTTTTTCCCCAAAATCAGATTACTCTGCACTTCAAAACAATAAAAAATTTAAACCATTTAAAAGCAACAAAACCATTTAAAAGCAGAGTGTCCTCTTGAAGATTTTGATATGCAAAGACAAAGCAATTAGATCACAGAATACCAATTTCTCCAGACTCTGTGTCATCTTTAAATCTCATTTTCATTCTGCTGTGGACAAGACCATTTGGCATTTGCTAAAGAGTTTATGTTTATATGCACTCCCTGAATACAGAATCACTGTCTTTATGACAAAAAAAGCTAGTGAAGAAACATCCTTATAATATTTAAAGTAATTAACAACAGTAATGCATAATGCAGTAATATGATGGATTTCTACAGCCAATCTCCCATTCACTCTACCTCTTCATTTTCCCCTCACCTATCACAGGCCCTCCAGAAAGAGAATTCAAGCTCTTAAGAACAAGATAGATCTCTTAAAATAATATATTCCTACCTCATGTCCTTAATTAAATCCAAGTTTGGGAGATGTTCTTAAATGCTCAGGAGAGAATAGACTGACAAGATAATGTAGAAAAATTATATTTTTACAACAGTGGATAAATCTATAAAAACACAGAGTCCATCTTCAAGAGTGAATTAAACACAAGTATTCTAGAAAGTGTGTGTTTTAAATGTTGCGCATTTATAACTACTCCCCCAACACTATTTTCTACCAACTTAAACTATAAGCAAACTATAAGAAATTCAAACTATAAGCAGACCAGCAAATCTTAAGAGTTGAAATGTAGCAGAAAGTAGGAATATCACATATTGTCTCTGCTTTTAATTTCAGCTTGAAAAATAGCTTCGCTTGTGAAATGAAAACTAAACTTGAAGTGGCATTTAGAGCCTGTTATCACCTGATGCTGATCTGTTTTTCCTTCCTCACTTCCTTCTCATCTATCCACAATTTTCTAACCAGGCCAGACTCCATTCTTCCCAGAACTGACCACATTTGTGATGTCATGTTGCCAGCTAAAATGTCTTCTCCAATATTTACACGTATCCTTTCAGATACAACCTAAATGTCACATGCTCTCTTAGAGCAACTCTGACTCTTGAGGTGGAGTGGCAGCACCACCCGGGTATGGCATCCAGCTACTTTTTTATTCTTTCTGTCCCTATAGTTCCAAAAGTCTACTTTTTCCAGGGCTTCACCACTCCCCACAGTATGCTGTGGTAATTCAGTCATAGGTATGATTTCACTATAGACTAACAGTGGTCCAGGTCCTGAGTCTTATATATGTCTTAACTAATATTTATTGATTTGAACTGAATTAATTTTCTAGAGTGCCTAATTCCCTCAAAGTACCACGTCTAGTCATTAGGAGAGGGTCAAAAACACTTGTTAAAACCAATGACTCAAGCTACTCAGGAGGCTGAGATCTGAGGATTACCATTCAAAGCCAGTCATGCAGGAAAGTCCATGAGAATTTGCAATTAACCACAAAAAAGGACAGAAGTGGAGCAGTGGCTCAAGTGGTACAGTGCCAGCCTTAAGCAGGAAAAGCTAACAGATAACACCTAGACCCTGAATTCAAGCTCTAGTACTGACATAAAAAACATAAAAATACAATCATACAAAATGATGTTTATTGAAATGAACTCCAAGAGATGGAAATGAGGTTTTTTGTTATCCTACTTTTTTTAGGTTTTAACTTTTTGTTTTCTTTCCCTTTGTTGCTGTTTTTTTATTTCTTTTTTCTTATATTTAAGTTTATCTGTTTGGGAGAGGGTAAGAGGGAGCAGAGAAATGGTGGGACAAAAGGTGAACTAATGCAGCAGTGATACTCACTAGACACTATGCTGAAAATGAACTATACAATTTGTGGGAGATGGGGGTCAGGAGGGAAAAACCTGGAAAAAAAAGAGGGAAGAAGTGATACTGTTAAAAGAAATGTGCTCATTACCTGACTTATGTATCTGCAACCCACCTATATATCATCTTTACAAGAAAAAATAAAAATACAAATATAAAAAATTAAATAAATAACAAAGAAACCCCATGTATTGATTCTATTTTAATCTCAAATCAACCATTATCCACAAAAAGTCTCTATTCTCTTGGATTATCTGATTCTACTATGTGCTCAGATACAAAACACCCTGCATTCACTCTTATATTGCACTTTTTACAATTTCTATTCATTTTTTGTTTCCCTTTTATGCAGGTAAAAATTTAAGACTGGGAATGTGTTTATATGTTTTGTTACCATGCCAGCAACATGTAGCACAGTATTTGTCCCATGAGACGTGTAGTGATTGTAATAATAACAACAATAAAACTTTTCAAATGAATGAAAGAAAGGAAAAAAAACATCTATTGAGGTAAAGAATAGAATAGTCAATGAAGACCTCCATTGGAGAAAGCTGGAGACAGAACAATAAAACAAGCAAATGAATAAAATTTACTAGAGGTCACAGACCTACAATGTCAAATAAGGTAGTACAAAACCTCATCTGCCTCTATTACTTCCTCTCTGTACATCCTTAAGTAAATCACATACAAATGAAACATACTTTGGTCTTCTATTTCACTAGCTGTAATGTAAGCATAAAATAGCATCGAGCTCCTAGCACAGCTTAGAAGATCAAATAATGTAAAGTAAGGTACTTACTAGAATGTGTAAAAGGGTATGCTTGATAAACATTAAGCTTTTTATGAAAATCTCTTATTAGCAGGATTTAAAGATACTAATGATTGATGAGTCAACAGTCAATATTTTTGAGGGTTTACTATGAGCCACTCATGTCTTCACTGTACCATAAATTTTAATAATGAAGACATATATTTACATGAGTACAAGGGGTTCAAAGAAGCAGAAAGTAAAACTTATGATTATTTTTATTCCACGGAGCTGTTAGCAAATATATGAGGTTTAAGTAGAATTCTATAAAGATAATCACACATTATTACCCTGTGTCTTAGTGTTTCCATATTGATAAACTTTGTCTTAGTATAATTAGATGAATTGCCTTCTTATTGACTGTGAATTCCATGAAAGCAGAGATGTACTGCTCATCTATCCAGCATCACAGATCAAAGCTGTTACACACTTACACACACACACACACACACACACACAGAGAGAGAGAGAGAGAGAGAGAGAGAGAGAGAGAGAGAGAGAGAGAGAGAGAGAGAGAGAGCTCCCTGTTAAGGGGAAAATGATTTTAAAGGCTAGCTTCAGAAATATTCTAGCAAGAGCAGAGAAATTGGACCATCCAACTGGATCATGTACTGGCATTCATAGAATTATCATATTTCAGGTACAATTGGTTAAGTTTTCAAAATCTGTTATTTTTGGTTGTTTTCAAAATCTGTTATCTAGTTGTGTTCTTTCAATCTTGAATCATCTTACAGTTGCATTCCAGTTTCCTTCTCTCCTAAGTCCTTTCATTAAAGTCATTTCAGCTTGACTGCCTTGATTAATAGCTCTGAAATATCTACAGTCTCTGTTGGATAGAACATTTTGTGTTCCAAAGTCATTCTTTTCCTTTAGGGGGTGACAACTGCAACATTGAAAGAATAACTAACTACTTGGAACCATATTCCTGAGGCTAGGTCCTCACCATAGGATATCTAATCTGCTTATCTTCTTCCATCAGCTCAAAACTGGGGGCAGAAACACAGGGCATCTAACCAAGCAACTACTCTGGGCCTGGAAGAGAAGCAAATTCCTGTGCAAATCTGGGATGGGTTTAAATTTTCAATATATTTAATCACCAAATAACACTTCTGTGTAGGGATGCAAAATAGAAATATATTTTTCTAGTAATGTCACTTTATTTGAGTCACAGATAAACATTTAACCTAGGTGTAGAGTTGGTCAGGGTGTAAATAAGGATTAACAAGAAGCATCAGGACTGTTTTGCACCTAATCTTATCTGTAATTACAATTTCTGAACAACTTCTACAGGGTAGGTCCCCAAAAGCAAGATAAATATTATTCAGAAAATACTTCCATTTTCAACAATAGTTCCAGGAAAGTATCCAATTTTACCAGAGACAAAAACTCTGTCCCAGAAAAAAGTAAATAGGGTTTAGCATCAAAGTAAAATGCTACAAATGACAGAGAAGAGATAATCATTAGATGATAATTAGGAAAAATTTCTCTCTTTCCCTCAGTGTCATGACATAGAAGAAAACACATTTACCTAATGTTGACTAAGAAGACTTATGCCATGGGCAAAAATTATTGTGGAATATAATTTACATGGAAAATTAATGAACAAAACTTTATTACTGAAACTCATGGAGAGAAAAATAAAAATATATTTAATTAGAAACTTACAATCAGCTAGGCACGGTGGTTCATACCTATAATTCCAGCACTCAGGAGACTGAGGCAGAAAGATCATAAGCTCTTGGGTAGCTTAGGCTACATAGTAAGACCTTGTATACAATGAAATTTAAATCTGACAATTTAAACATGTTCTCTATAACCCATTATTAGGAAATAGTTATCCTCATTTATTTATTATACATGTTTATTTTATTATACATGTTTATTTATAAAATCATCATTGGAAGCTCTCAAACTGCCTTCTGGACTAACAATAGTAGCTTAACTTGGAAATTTGTTAGAGAAGTAACAAGTATATATGAACCCAGATATACCAAGTTCAAACCTCAGTATGAGGCTCAGTGATTTGTGCTTTAATAAGCCACTCAATTAATTCTGATGGGTACTGAAATTTATGAACCATTGAAACATATTTAGTCATGTATTTCTTGGATTAAAAGTGGCATCTAACGGTACACTGCTGACCTAAATTCATTTTGAACCAATGCTCACAAGATCTAAATCTAAAAAGTTTTCACCTCCTATATTTAATCCCTTCTATATGGTTAAGGTTTTTTAATCAAAAATTTCCTTATATGGTTACAAACTCTATATTCATGACCATGACTTAGTACAACTCAGGAGAGTTACCTGTTTCACACATTGTATTATTTCATTGTATTTGTTTGTATTTAGCCATATTATTTAATTCAGCCAAAGATAATTATCTATATTTTGAGCATCTATGAAAATAGGAGTGACTTTTGTCATATTGTCACTAAGTAGAAATGTGTCTTGATTTTAAAATATAATTATTTCTTAAAATTCTGCTTATTCATTACAAAAATTCTCAGCATATATAAAACTGAATGAGAAATATTAAGAGCTATGAATACTTATTCTGTAATCTTCCCAGTAAGACTAAAAAAAGATTCCAAACAAATAAAAATATGGTATCAAATATGAGTCCTTAGTAATAGGAGATAAATCATTAAATATATTAAAGTTAGTACAGTGCATGACAGTAGTTTATATTTTAGCTATATATTACAAAAATTTCTACATTGTTCTATGCAATGACTTAGGAAAAACACAACTGGAAAGCTATAGAAATGAATAAAAAAATCAATGAATGTGTTCTATCAAGTAGTTAATAACTTCTGCAGAAGCCAGCAAAATCTATTTAGAACATTCAAAGAAAAAAATCATTGAAATTTTTATAAAAAGTATTTTTCAGTTGTGTGACAAAACTTTGGCCATATCTTTTTATTTTGAAATAATGGACTCTTTTGTTTGAACATTGTAGACAAAAGAACATAAGGACTACTTTTTGAGTCATTCTGAGTGTGCCTGTCTTTCAATACAAATTTCATATATAACAATAGCGATATTTGATACTATTCTTTTATTGTACATAATGCTCCACTGTTTATGCTTTTATTATATACCATTTCTTGATTTAACTAAAATGCTAGTTCTATTCAACTTCTCAGTCACTCATACATGATGCACACCAATTATATTCTATTCTGGCTTATCTATAAGTATAAAACCACTGTATAACCCCTGCTCTCACTGTATTTGAGGTTGGTATACTTTGTGGAGGGGAAGGGCAAAAACAAATCGTTTAAATAGGGATACAGGTGGACCCATTGCAACAATGGGAAGATGTACAAGTCGTTATGTCAAAAAATGAACTTTACAACTTTGGCCTGGGGTGTGGGAATGGGAAGGGAAGGGAAGGGGAAACAAAGGAGGAGGCAAAAAAATCATTGAATCTCTATCAATATTATATGCAAGAAAAACACTGAGCAAACATTTACTTATTGTTTTTCTCCAACATACCACCCTAGGTACAAATACCTACTACCAACAAATACAAAGTCCTTTTTCTTTTTAACTATTATATATTTTTCTCTATAAATTCTTTTCCATTTTTGCATTAAGCTTAAGCCCCACATCAATGTCAGTACTACAGTTTAGACTTGATCCTGAACCTCTAATAGTACTTTCGATCAACACATTTTCTGATCTATAAAAAAAAAATCTTCCTTTTCTGGGTGTATTTAGTACATTCAGTGAATTCAGCAAATGAGTTCATTTGTATTCTTGCATTCTTTAAAAGTGTTTCCTTTCCTTTTGTCAGCATCCCTAAATAAAGGCCTTATTAGGGAGCTGTAAGAGTCAGCTATATATTTTTCCTCCACTGTGAGTTTTTGTTCTCTTTCGTTTTTTTCTCTTTCCTGCCTCCTAACCCACCAATGTTTTTCCTTTTTAAATCTTTCTACCGCAGCCTCACAATTGCTGGGTTTACAGTTATGCACTATTATGCCTAGCTGCTATTCTCTTTTTAGAAAGCACACTCTTCTACTTCCAAAGTTGGACACTGTTTTTTGTTTATCAAATTCTCAGATAAAAGATTATCTGTTTTGTTAAGAAACAACTCCAAAGATACTTAACTCTTGATCACTTTATCCTCTTTAATTTTTCTTTTTATATTTGTTTTATTATATGGTGACAAATTACCATAGTGTAGATTTATGGAGCACAAGGTAGCAAGATTTATGAAGACAATATGGAATAATTAAATAAATTGAAGTAACCTCTTACTCATCTCAAATGTTTACCTTTTTGAAATTCACTCCCTGATTTTGAAAGGTACAATATGCTTTTATTGACTCTATTCAGCATACTAGGTAATAGATTTTAAAATAATCTTCCCAGCAAACCAATAAAATCTATTGAGAACATTCAAAGGAAAAATCAATTGAGGCTTTGTACCCTTTGCATGCCACATCCTCCCACTTATCCTTACCATCTGTAAACCACCACTCTTCTCTCTACTGCTATGATCAATTGTCTTCGAATTCACATGTAAGTGAGAACATTAAGTATTTTTCTTGCTGAGCATGGCTTATTTCACTCGCCATAATGTTTTCCAATTCTACCCATGCACTTGCAAAGGACAAAAATTTCATTTGCTTGTAAGGATGAACAGTACTCGTTTGTCTTTATCCATCACACTTTCTTTATTCGTCAACTGTTCAGTTGATTCCATATATTGGCTCTTATGAATCATGCTCCAATGAACACCGTTGTTTTCAACCTACTGATTTCAATTATTTTGTATGGATAGCTGCAGTGGGATGAATCTGCATTGGCAATTCCAATTTCTTCAACAAATTGTCCAGTTTGAACCCAGAGGAGGTATTACACGGCAAGGCTCTCTGCTTACTCATTTACTAGCTCTATATAGACAATGCACAAGTGCAGTGCTAATTCATTGCCTACCAGAAATTATGGAACTTCAGTTATAGAAGAGAAATGTTCTCTTGTTCCATGCCAATGAGAGACTTTTAGTTGAGTCTGTTCTGAAACAAGTTAGGAGAGAGAGAAATTCAAACATAAATGGGCATATTGTATTATAATCATCCTAAAAATTTTCATTTTATATTTGATTTTTGATATTGCTATCATATGATTTTTCAAAGTGTTCAGAGGAGATGACTTATGCTAAAAATAAAAAGAAGTATATTTTTTCAGCAAAATTATCAGTTTTTTAACTACTTGTTGATCAAGATTGCAAACTTTTTCCACTTAAAAGTTTGTGTGGTAAACAACTAATGGTCTTAAAACTTATGTTTTATAGTTGGAGCTGTAAAACTTGTATGACATTGGGACATTAGTTATAAGAATGTCAGAAGTGCTATATTTTGGTTGGAGAAGACTGAAAAACTCAATAGATGGATAGTAATGGATGTCCCAGAACATCGTGAATAAATAAATGTAGTACCATGGAACTAGATACTTACCATCTGATTTTTGTTGTTGTTGTTACTTTTAGAAACAAGTAATTAGCTGACAATTTCTGTCATTTTTGCAGACCATATACTTCACTAATATTGTAAATTTTCTTATCTTACGATTATTCTCTAAGTTATTTTTGTGTAGATGTGTGCTCAGGCGCTGGGCTTAGACTCAGGAGACGCAGGAATTGGGTGCTATCCCAGAGTTTTTGTTTTTGTCTTTGTTTTTAACTTAAAGCTAGCAATCTACCACTTAAACCACATATGCACTTCTAGTTTTGATAGTTAATTGGAGGTAAGAGTCTCATGGACTTTCTCCCTGGTCTGGCTTCAAACTTCCATCCTCAATTCTCAGCCTCCTTTAGCATTTAAGATTATAGGCAAGACCCACCTGCACCTGGCTCTCTCAGCAATTTTTCAGTAGTAACAGCTAATATATAGTAATTTCTAACTGGTTTTCCTAACATTATATATTGTTTTTCTTATTTACTGATGATAATGTTGATATTATTTAATAAATACATTCAATCAATTAATTTAATAAATATTTCTGTTGTTATCATATGCTGAGTGGGAATACAAAAAGAAACAAACTCTGAACTCCAAAAAGCACATCACTGAGGTATATACATGTGGTACAGTATGGATTGGGAATAGAAAAGGGAATGGAGAAAGGTAAAGTAGAATAAGAATTAACAGAGATCTTAACAGGATCAGCTTTATGTGTACACCAACCCAAAGGATTTCTCAATGGCCAGTCTCATTGGTTTCATTAGTTTCATTAATGAAGCCATTCCTGAAGCATCATACAGTTGGGGCAGGGGGCAGAGGGGTAGAGGCGCAGGGAGAGAAAGAGAGAAGATTGCAGAAAAGCAGATAGATGGATGGTGACAAAATTTTAATCTGGAAAACTGATGGGTGACTGGCAACTGCTTAATCAGGCTGCAGGGAGGAAATTGCTTCAGCTTTGCCTGAAAAAAAAATAGTTTTCAAGCAAGTTGATTCTTCTGTCAGATCTACCAAGTTCTTAGGGAAATGGGGTAGAGTGATTGACAGAGCGCTTGCACAGGAAGTGTTGTGTGTTTGTGCATATGTATGAGAAAGGAGGAGGAGAAGGGAAAGGAGAAAAAGAAAAGAGAGAAGCCTTGTAAAACTATTTTTAACCAATTTCCTTTGTAGCTTGAAAAAAATTAAGTACTGAATTTAACCAATATTTTAAATTTCCCAAATAACAAAGGAATTAGGAATTTAGTTTACTGACATTCTTTCTTAAAGTCTCTTGGGGGATTTGGCATGTTTGTTTCAAGTTACATCTACAACCTTAATGCCTGGGTGTGTTATCTACCTAAAGGCAGTTGGAGTGATTTTTCATGAGAATTTGTTAAGTCTGTTAACCTTATCTATCCCAGAATGGCAATTGTTGTTTATATGATATTAAATTCATTGACATTCAATGAGCTGTTGTTCTGTTTTTCCTGTTAATTTGAAATTTAAGAGACATTTAATCTGACTTTATAGCTAAGTCACAAGAAATGTAAAGTACCTTCCAAGTTTGGTGCTACTTAGTAAAACTACTCAAGGCATATACCTTGGAAAGGTCAGCTTTTATACAGTAACCTTTTCCTTTGATGTTTTAAATATGAAACAAGTGGTAATAAATGAAGTGTTGTCATTGTTAATTGTGCTGATGTAATTTGTTAGGCTTTTCCTAATCTTTTTTACTCTTGATAACCTGGATATAATTTAATAAATGCATTAATTCTTTCAATTACTTTAATACATATTTCTGCTTCCATTATATGTTGGGGCCTACAGTGAGAATTAAAGGAAGAGACCTAGAATTCCAAAAGCTCATGATTGGTTTACATTGTGTTTGGGGAGGAGTTATGGATAGAAGATGGAAAGGGGACACACTAAATAAATAACTAGAATTCAGATGTCTAATTCAAATGACAATAACATGATTCATTTCAGATGACTTAGCAACTGAAACAATACAAGTACAAATGAGGTTAGAGGTGCTGTGTGTACCCAAGTTGTCCTTAAGTGTATGTATCCTTAAAGAAAAACAGAACCTAATAGGCTTGAGAGGCCAGTATTATAGAATGAAGATGATAGTTTTGAACACATTCCAGAAGGTTCTTTTCCTCTCTGCCTGACTTCCAGGCAGCAAATTCCTAGTTGTCCTTCACATCACCTCAACTAAGTATTTTCGACTGAGCAAGAGTCATTGTTTTTTATCTTTAAAATGCATAAATTAAAAACTGTGCATGTGTGGCTTATACTTGTAATCCTAGCTATTCCTGAGGCTGAAAACTGAGAATTGTAGTTTGAAGCCAGTTCAGGAAAGTCCATGAGACTCTTACTTCCAATTAACTAGCAAAAGCTAAAAGTAGAGCTATGGCTCAAGAAGTAGAGATGCCCTCATTTCAAGCCACAGGGGGGAAAAAAGGCAAGAATTCATTCCTTTGGCAAAAACATCTTCACGAACTTACTGAAAGAGCTGCCATTTTATGTCTCACTAAAACACCACATTCTACCACATATATTCTCAATTATACAGAAAATAATTTTCTAGCATAGTATTAGTCTTTTGACAAGTATAGAAACTAGGGCTTCGAGAAAGGGCCTACCTAGTGACAGAAATTGAAAAGGAACAAGCCAGGTCTCAGAATCCAAGGTCTCTGCCCTCTGGCCCCATCACTCTGGTACCAGGTAGCAAACTTGTATGAGACCCCAAATAGTATGAGAGCCATCTAACACTTTAAAGCCAATCGATGGACAGATTACTGCTACCATTAATGCCTGCATATGAGGAAATTATATAGAGACTAAGTAACCTGAAGAAGACTGCACATATAACAGATGGCCAACAGTACTCATAAACTGACATGGGGACTTGAGACATCTTTGTACAACTACTTAAAGATAATTTACAGAAGTCAAAATTTAACCAGTGACTCAAGCCTGTAATCTTAGTTTACTCAGGAGGCTGAGATCTGATGGTCAAGGTTAAAGCTAATTCTGGGCAGTGAAATTCTCATTTACAATTAATCATCAGAAAACACGAAATGCTACTGTGGCTCAAAGTGAGTGAGCCTCAAGTTCAAGCCCCATGCCACCACCAACAACAAAAAAAGTAGTAAAAAATTCAAGAGCATTAAAAAAAATTGTATGTAATCCAAGGACACTCTATGCCAAGGCCCAGTTGAATACTGGTTTCTACTTTCCGCTACAATGATGTCAAAATACTCATTGCCGTGTAGAACTACTCAACACTATATTCTTACTAAATACCTAATTAGTATAAATTTACTTGTAGCTCATAAAAGGTAGAGATAAATATGTGAGAAACAATGAAACTAGTTATAAAAATTACCATTTCTGGCCTTAAAAGTAAAACCTTCAAATTTTAAGCAATAATCTTTACTGCTTAGTGACATGTTCAGTTTTTTTTTTGAAGATAAATTGAATGAGGAAACCTCAAGTATAGAGTAAATGATCTAACTGGGCACCAGACTTACAACTTTAACCATCTCCTTTTATTAAAGTACACAAAACTCATAAAGCTTCTCCATCAGATTAACAATAAAAACATACGGTCAGTCCTGGACATTGCCTGACAATAAAACTCACAGTAAAATCAACTTATTTTCTTAATTTAAAATGCTTAAATTTGTACAAATAGTAATAGATCCACAATTAAGCCTTAAGTAGGAAAGAAAAAAGGACAAAAGAAGAACAAAAAATAACATATTTCAATGTGAAGACCTGGCAGCAAACTTAAATAATAAAACACAAAGTCAGTGGCAAAGAACTGCCATCATATTCTGTGCCAAATAACATGAACTTCACCTTTTAAAAGCTCCAACTAAACTAAAATCAGTTATTAAACAGCACAATGTGTGAAATTCAAGTCTTTTCATGACATAGAAACCAGAAGGACAAATATAATTGCTTCATCCATTAAAAAGTGAATTGAAAAGTAAATACCTCTAGGTCATTATAACAAGTAAGTCAGAGAAATAAGATGGATGGAATATAAAATGAATGACCATAATTATATATAATATAATATCATATATCATGGATATAATTATAGTAATATGCATATTCACAAGCAAATTGATTAAAGGATGGTATACTTAGGGGAGGAGTCTAATAGTGTAACTCTTCTGAACAACCACTGCATCATCTAAAAAAATGAATACCAGGAAGCATAAATATGCTTTGTAGTGAGGGAGGGAAATAAGAGGAAGGCATATGAATGGAGGGAGGAAGGGTGAGCAAATACATTATGTAAAAAGCGAAATATACACCTTGAGGGTAGGGATGGGATTGGAAAGCTGGGGGAGAATGATGGAAGGGGTGACATTGATCAAGATGCATTGTACTCATAACCTGACTTATAGAATTAAAACACCTTTGTACAACTACTTATTTTTAAAAAATTATGAAGAAAAATAAATAAAACACACAAAACACCCTACTTTATTATCATATAAGGTGTAGGTAATCAAGATACAGTTTGATTTCAATTCAGAGACTTAGTTATATACTTTCTGGTGATGGTGTCCATTGAGAATTTCTAGAATTATACTTTCATGTATGAAGAAGAAAGTTACACAATGATCCATGTAAAAAGGGCCTTTAAACCACATAAGGAAAGCAGAAATAATAATGAATATATTGAATACATGGCAGTATTTAAACCATCTAATTTTTTGTGCAATTAGGCAAGAAATTCTTTTTTTGTTTGGGGGGGGGTCCAGTCGTGGAGCCTGAACTCTGGGCCTGGGCACTGTCCCTCAGCTCTTCAGCTCAAGGCTGGCACTCTACCACTGGAGCCACCGTTCCACTTCCGGCTTTTTTTTTCTTTTTGCTTATGTGGTGCTGAGGAATCGAACCCAGGGCCTCAGGCATGCAAGGCAAGCGCTCTACCATGGAGCCACCTTCCCAGCCCAAGAAATTCTTTAAAAATGCTGATGGATGCTCCAAAAGCAAAATAGTGCAATAGAATTTCAACTGGGTTTTGCTGATTTGATGTGGTTTGGAGTTTTGGATGGGTCAACAAGAAGAGTTTGGGATGAATGGGTCAACAATGGTAGGTAAAGAAATACATGGTTCATTCCAAAAGCTAGCTTCTACTTTCTACACATTTTCAAAAATAAAACTGCAATGCAAAAAGACACAAAATAATTTGTTTGACACAAAGTTTCTATATGAGCCCCAAGTTTTCAAAGTTTAGAAGAGAAAAGAAGATAAAATTATCAAAGTCAAAGAAGCCACATGATATGTGAGGGATGTTCTGGATTCCTAGGAATGAGGCTGACACCACCTTTTAGAAAGTTCTTACCCTTGTCACCAAATAGGAAAAAACTCCAGTTTTCTTAACTATAAAATGGGGACATGAAGAACTCATTCCTGTATCTTTTAAAAATGAAGTTCTTCTAATATGTTCCTTCTTTTGATATTATTTCTTCTTTGCTCTGATATAATGTGAGCATTTCTTAGACTCTTAAAAGTCAAAAAAAGTCATCATTGTAATGATACAAGTGCCTCCCCTCCAAAAAACAATTCCCTAAAATCTACAACAGCTTATTTTTTTCTTCTGTATTTGAGAGCTTTGTGGTCAATCTACAATATTTTAATTTTCTACTTAACTGGAAATTATTAGCATAAGGAATTTATGCAAATTAAATGTGACAGTTTAATTTTAAGAAAGAACAGTTCATGAGTCAGTCAGCAAGCAGAACCTGAGGAGCTTCAGAGCTCTAAACCATGCACTGTAGGCAGGAAGTATTTATGGAGAAAGCCCAAAGTGAGGAAGTATTTATGGACAAAAATCTAGAAGTGATAGACAGAGATGTTTTGATTGGTTACAACTCAGAGCTTGTGACTGACTCAAGCTCAGATTCTGTGATGGGCTCTTCAGCTATTTGTTACTAAAGTGTGCTTTTAAATTGGGCTTTTAATTAGTCTACCTACTAAATTGGGTACCAATCTGTTATGCATAGACTCAAAGTACAGAGGTATCTCTGGCCAAATTTAATTTAACACAATGGGCCATGTGCCGGTGGCTCATACCTGTAATCTTAGCTACTCAAGAAACTGAGATCACGGTTCAAAGCCAGCCTGGGCAGGAAAGTCCATAGACTCTTATCTCCAAAAAAACACTCAGAAAACTGGAAATGGCACTGTAGCTCAAGTGTAGAGAGCTAGCCTTCAGCTGAAGAGCTCAAGTAAAGTGCCCAGGCCCAGAGTTCAAACCCCATAACTGACCCTCCCCCCCACACAATTTAAAAAAAACTAACACAATAGAAATTAGAAAGACTTAATTAAGGCATTTTGAAGAATAAGTGCAATCTATTCTCAATTCCACTAAAGGACAAATTACCAGGTTAATTGTTTCAGTGGGAAACAAGAGTCCTCATTGATCAGTTACAGGTTTACCTCTGTTTACTTTTCACTTGAGTTTTACTGCCTTTTGTTCAAACTAAAGGTTGTGAAAATTTTCTCTAGAACAATTATGTCTGTGGCATTTTCCTATCCCTGATGATCTCAGGCATGTTTTGGGCAATAATGTATTCTTCTTAAGTTGCACACTTTTTCAAAAAAAATATAATGTCATTGTATACTGAATTGAGTATAGTGTGAACTTTTTTGTTATTGTTGTTGCCAGCTACGCGGCTAGAACTCAGGCCTTGGGCACTGTCTATAAACTTTTTTGCTTAAGGCTAGCATTCTGCCTCTTTGGCCACAGCTCCACTTCCAGCTCTTTAGTAGTTAATTGGAGATAAAAGTCTCATGGACTTTTCTGCTTAGGCTGGCTTTAAATTGTGATCCTCAGCTCCCAGCCAACTGATTAGCTAGGACTGCAGTTGTGAGTCACCGATGCTCAGAAACGAGCATAACTTTTACATGTCCTTAGAAACTAAAAACTTCATATGTTTTACTTTATTGCAATATTCATCTAACTGTGGTGGCATACAACAAAACCTATGTAATGTTCTCAAAGCACCCAATACTCTTCATTTCCTTGGCTGCTTCTTTTACATGCTAAAAAATAATATTGCACTGAATTATATCCTTTCTTTGATTTTTACTCTGTTAATGTGCCTAACTGATGTGAGACAAGTTGCCACTCTTAATTGCTGGCATTACAGGAATCTGTTACAAATGTGGGTAACTGAATGTATATGAAGATAAGAAATCTACAAAGAAGTTGCAAAGGCCATTTTCCAGGATGTTTCCCATCTCATTTCCTGGTGTGCGCCAGGGCTCTGTCCCTGAGCTTCTTTGTGCTCAAGGCTAGCACTCTACCACTGTAAGCCACAGTACCACTTCCAGTTTCTGAATGGTTAATTGAAGATAAGAGTCTTCTGGGGTCTGGGAAGGTGGCTCAGTGGTAGAGCACTTGCCATGCATGTCTGAGGCCCTAGGTTCGATTCCTCAGCACCACATAAGCAAAAAGAAAAAAGCCGAAAGTGGCACTGTGGCTCAAGTGGTAGAGCGCTAGCCTTGAGCTGAAGAGCTGAGGGACAGAGCCCAGGCCCAGAATACAGGCCCCACAACCAGACCCCTCCCCCCCCCCAAAAAAAAGAGTCTTCTGGGAACTTTTCTGCCCAGGCTGGCTTTGAACCTCAGTCTTCAGATCTCAGACTTCTGGGTGTGAGCCACTGGTGCCTAGTTCCCATCTCATTCTTTAGGAAGAGTTTAACTGTCACCTCCATACATTTTCCTTCCAGTTAGATAACCCATCAGTGTGATGATTTCCTGATACCTTGGATATGCATTAAAGGTGTTGTGCTTACCAAAAGGGAACCCTACTGCATTGTTGGTGGGAGTGTAAACTTGTTCAACCACTTTGGAAAACAGTATGGAGGTTCCTCAAAAGACTCCACATAGAGCTCCCTATGACCCAGCAATCCCACTTTTGGGCACTTACCCAAATGGTCACAAACAAGGCCACACTAAAGCTACCAGCACAACTATGCTTATCGCAGCATTATTCACCATAGCTAAGATATGGAACCAACACAGATGCCCCCAGTATATGAATGGATCAAGAAAATGTCACACACACACACACACACACACACACACACAGAGGAATTCTATGCTTCCATCACAAAGAATGATACTACCCCATTTGTTAGGAAATGGAAAGACTTGGAAAAAAAATCAGTGAAGTAAGCCAGTCCCAAAGAAACATAGGTCCCATGGTTTCTCTTATTGAAATAACTACTAAATGTCTAAGACAAGCTATGTATTTATGACCATATAAAATGATGCTAAGGGAAATGAACCCCAAGATAGGGACATACATCCTTGTTGCTGTTGTTTTTAATGTACTTATAATGTACTGTGTGATTTTTTTGATTCTTTTGTATGTTCTTCCTCTATTGTATAACCCCTGTTTTCACTGTATTTGATTTCTAATTTGGGGAGGGGAAGGAAAATAACTGCTGAAATAAGGATACAGGTTGACCCATTGTAACAATGAGATGTACAAGACACTATGCTGAAAACAAACTTTACAACTTTAGCTAGGAAGGGAGAAGGTGGAGTTGGGGAGGTGGAGAGGGAAGGGATGGTAGGGGGAAAACAACGGAGGGGGTAACAATGTTCTATAGGAAGTGTACTCATTACCTCACTCATGTAACTGTAACCCCTGTGTACAGTATCTTTACAATAAAATATATATTAAAAAGGTATGTGCTTGTTAATAGGATAAATATTTAACTCTTTCCTGCACTAAGCTTTCAGATCTCTGGGGGCAGAAATTCTTGTTACCCCTTTCTATTCTGTGATTAGTTACTTGACATATAATGATGCACTGTGTACATGAAACATATGGAAGAATGAGAAATGTCACTGTGTCCCTTTTCATTTAAAAGGTAAATACTCTTCCACATCTCAAAAATGTCCATCCATTCTTGCTTTGATACTTCAGCAAACTATTCTCAGATAAAAAGACAGAGCCAATCTGTCCTGCTTCTTTATATGATCTTGTTATAATTTGTGGAGGGGAAGGGAAAAAACAATTTAAAAAATTTTAAAAGCCTTACCTAACTCCTTAAACTCACTCTGATTTTACATTTTATGATTCATTGTTCAGTCCAACAAATGCACATTTATTCTATGACTGCATGTAAACAATGTTGACTTATTTTTCCCATTAAAATTCAGGAAAAAAAGAGAAAAATGACTCAAAATAATCTGTAGCATTAAGTGAAAGGAAGCCTAGGTTTTAGTTAACATATGATCCAATAGGTTAAACCTGTGCATCCTACTTGATAAAGATGCTTACACCAAGCTCTTGCTTTGAGCAAAATTCATCTGCAGTCATTTTTACTGGGGACTAGCTCAAGCAGAATCAGACAGAAATTTATTGCATACAGCTAAACTTAAACAAAGGCAAATTTTTTTGTCCTCTAATTCATAAAGCCCCATAATTTACAATCAACCTTACTTTTATAGAGTACCCACTGGGATAATTGCAGTGTTTGCTTCACTGTCTGCTTTATTTAGATAATAACCCTCAAAGGCCAGGGATGTCTTTGCAATTTCTATCTACAGCACTGAATAGAATATATGTGGACATCTGTGAAATAATAATACTAGGCTTTGCAACAAATCCTTTGACTAGTCTAAGAGCTATACTAAAATCAAGTTCTGGTTATATTTTACTTAAGATTTCTATATTCCAGAAATAGAACTTATGATCCATTAGTGCATCATTACTGATACTTTATTCTTGAACATTTTCAGTACAGCATTACTGGTATTTAATTCAATATTTTAATCTAGTTTAAGTTCCTCAGGATCTAATGCCAATAATGCCATTAAAATTTTTCTCAGTGATAACTCAGTAGTAAAAATGCAATAGAACTGGGTGATGGTGGCTCGCATCTGTAATCTGAGCTATTAGGAGGCTGAGATTTGAGAAGTGCAGTTCAAAGCTATTCTGGAAGGAAAGTTACATCCAATTATCACCAAAAAGCTGGAAGCAGCACTGTAGCTCAAGTGATAATGTACCAGCCTTGAGCAAAATAACTAAGAGATCATATCCAGGCCCTGAATTCAAACCCCTTTACTGGCACACACACACATACATACACAATATACACATGCACACACACACACACACACACACACACACACAAAGTGTGTCATGAACTATTTTAAGTGGGTTTTGGAAAATAAAAAAAATTATTTTAAAATTTAGGTAATCTTTTGAAAGCAAAAAGCAACATGTGGAAATTATACACAGGTCTAGAAATGAAACATGTCCTTTTCAGCACATCCTACACACAAAAAAATACTTAGAAAAATTGACTTGAATTTTATAATTAAAACTCTTAACTCTAGTTTTAGCAGTTTTAGCAGCAGACTTATCTCCTTTAATGTTTTATTTCTAATATCTTACCTATTGAATACTTTTAGAAAAAAATCATTATTTGCTATTTTGTCTAACTTCTGTCACAATTAAATTCCTTTCAAAGCATAATAAGACTCACAGAATTTCTGTTTAGGAAAAATAAAAATCATTTCCTAATTAAATCTGTGAGTACTCTTTTAGCATTCATTGCATAAAAATGAATGCTTGGAGTTGCATATCTAAACTCATTCAGCTTTTTTTTTTACTACAGATTAAGGCTTCACTCACTCAGTTCTTGGTCTTCTCAAGACTTTTTTAATATGTCTCATCTTTTTATGCTAAAAATTCTTGTTTGCACAATGTATTGGAAGATAGATTCAATCATATAACAAACATTTATTGCTTACAATGTTCATAGAGTGATACAATGTTCATAGTGCTTAGTATACATTAGTAAGTGCACAGAAAAGCATTTGCCTGCATTGGACTTACAGTGAGATAGCAAGTAGGAGCTTCAATAAAGAAGTAACTTTTATATTAATTTGGAAGATGGTATGTCCTAGGGAATAATTGAAAGTAGAATCATGCTGGGTGGATACATAGAGCTCAGAATGGAAGTTGAAGTAAATGATATCAGTAGAGAGGTATGTGAAATAGGCTGGTACTTAAAGCAGGAGCTGACTGACCAAAGACACGTGAAGGCTAACAGAGAGTCACCAAGAGATAAGAATGGAGTGAATTCTGCCTTCTGGTCCATTGAGAATAGCTTTACTACTTCTAACTAATTGCAAAGCCCATTCTTACTTTATTAGAAGCACATGAATATGGCATTGGAAAACATCTGAACTGTACACTAGAGTTACAAAGAACTAGATAACATGAGTAAAGACCAGTACTGCAGCATGTCTCATATGGAAATGTCTTTCATGTGGACACTGGCTTAGCAATGGTACTGAAATGAGAAAAAATCCACCAGGCTATCCTTTGACCAAAAAGAGAAGACTGTGGGAGTCAGAGGAGAACATTAGAAAAGTACTTGAAATGATGACATTGACTATTGTAATAAACTAGGAAAGAATAGATAACATGTTGAAATTCAATATGTCTTAAGGTTTGAGTACCTTAACAATGACTAGCAAGCATGCTGCAGGAATGCTGAACAGAGACATCATTAACCTTGAAGTGAGGAGAACTTACCCAGAGCAGTGCTTAGCAAAAGTTTCAGGACATATAGAGCTCAAGGAGTTGCAGACAAAAACAAATGGAAGGTGTCTTTTCAAATGCCTGATTTTATCTACATTCTGACCTGTTGGTATCAGATCAATTCAGAGTAACATAAACAAATTCGAAGTCTAGAAACTACAGTTAGAAAACAGTTATGTACCACTTAATTCTGCATCATGAGCTGAGAAAGGAGCTTTGGAAATATAAATAAGACAATGATTATTCTGAAAACTTGAAAATGCTTTCATAAACCTCTGAAATTTCCTTAAATCATGGATTTGTAATTTCTATCACTAATATTTATTCCTGGACTCAAATATTACTTCCTTAATGACACCTTCCTACTATACAATAGGTTATTTGACTTTTGGGTCTCATAGGACTTCCATCATTGTAATTAAGCAAGTATACCATCTTTTTCTTTGTAAAGTATAAGGGTGACACAGAGATAACAAGCAATTTGTTGGTCTTAGTGCTCCATTTTTTGTTTTGTTTTACTATCTAGTACAATGCCAAGATAAACAATGTCAATGATAAATATTCCTCACATGAATCAAAGCAGAGTCCAAGTAGCAATTATGACAAAAATGTGGCCAGTTATTTTAGTGGGACAGAGCAGAAGGTATGATAAAGACAGAACATAGAACAACAAAGAGTCAGGAAGGTAGTCAATGAGTAAAGAATATACAGTGATTTCCTATAACACACAGGATGAATTCTAAAATCCGCAGTGAAACCAAGCCTGAAAGCCGTTAGTACTAAACTTTACATATGCTGTTATTCGCTATACATATACACCTGTGAAAAAGCTTAATTTACAAATGGAAGCATAGTAAGAAACCAACAACAGTTAATAATAAAAAGTACAATTGTTAAATAAAACACTTTTTTATAAATGTGGACTCTATTTCTTCCTCTCTGTCTTTCTTTGTCTCTGTCTTTCTATGTTCTCTCAGTCTCTATCTCCTGTTTCTCTGTGTGGGTCTCAATCTCTTGCTTATTTTCTCTCTCTCAAAATATTGTACTCTCAGCCTTTTGTTTAAAGGAAACATTTTATGGCTTCCCTTGCCATACATGAATTGTCAGCGTCACTCCTTGTGTTTTGGGGACTATTGTTAGTTAAGTAACTTGATTACAAACTCTGAAATACTGAGACTACTTGAGACTATATGATGACTGCAGTGGCTATTAAGTGACCTGTGGATAGACAGTATTTACGGGTGAATTCACTAGGCAATGGAATGACCGTGTCACTCTGTGTCCTACAATTTAAAACTGATAAATTAGCCAGGCACTGGTGGCTGATGTCTGTATTTCTAACTACTCAGGAGGCGGAGTTCTGAGTATTGTGGTTTGAAGCCAGCCGGGAGAGCAAAGTCCATGAGATATTTCTCCAATTAACTACCAAAAAGCCATAAGTCAAGCTAGGGCTCCAGTGGTAGAGTGCTACCCTTGAGCAAAAAAGCTCAGGGACATTGCCCAGGACTTGAAATTCAAGCCCAGGACTAGCATAAGCATATAAAAAGAAAGGAAAAAAAGCTATTTATTTCTGGAATTCGTTATTCAATATGTTTGGTTTGTAGTTAACCACAACAAATGTGGGAAATGAAATGATGAAGCAGTGGTGACGGCTGTATGGAGTCACCGGGCATGTGAGAGAGCACGTCCTGGGTTCATAGTGCATCATGAAAAGGGCTCCTCTGAAGAACAGGATTTTTTTAATCAGAAACTAAATTTTAGAAATTCTTAAAATGCATTATTATTAATATTAACACATGGCTCACATATAGGAATTAGCTTAACAATTTGAGGAGACATTTTTTAGCACCAAGCTTGGATTCAAATATCTAGAGCGGCTTTATACCTCAGTCATTTACCAATTGGATATAATATTTAACTCCAATATCTTAATTTGAAAATCTAGGACAATAATAGTAACATGAGTTACTTAGAGTTGTAAGAACGCAACTACACAGTATATACAAAGTGCCATAATGTATCTCCCATGTGGTAAGAGGAGTATAGACTAATTATTATGTTATTATAGATATATATTTAACTGAAATTATGTACAATAAGACTATATTACTACCTACACATCACTGAATGAATTAAATGTTTACTTGCTTAACAAACTCTCTGAGTTCTAAATATTCTCTCTCATTCCTGTTCATTAGCTTTTAAAATATCTTTGACCACTCCCTAATTACTGTGATTTACAGGAGTTTTAAACTACAAATTACCTCAAAAACTCTACAGAAGTAGACAAGTTAAAAGTTATAACCTTTTAGGTATTATGTGATGAATAGTATTTATTATGCTTATAATTATCAAATTCATTGCAATCGTAACTTTTAAATTAGTGTGAATAAATTGTAAATGAAGTGATTTGCTAAAACTGAAATTAATGAGAATTATTTCAGCTCAGGTCCCAGATATTTTAAAAAATCAATAAACTTTATTTAAACTTCTGAAATCTCTAAAATCTACAGGATATACCGTGGCAATTTGTTGAATTTAAGTAGGAATGAATAAATATACTTGGCATCAACTAAGTGCTCAATAATTATCGACCCACTGAGTGAACTGCTTTACTGATATTTTCACAAAGGCAAGCAAGCTAAGAAGTTCATAGGAACACCAGGATCTATCAGTACTAATCATATGATGAATGCCATACTTGGTGTAAACACAGAGAAAACATAACTCAAAGACATAATGAACTAACATAAAAAGTAAATTTTTTCTTTATTGTTATGATTTCTTTCCAACTATCTGAAAGACTACAAATTTTGTATGCCTAACTGGATCCTTAGATTGATAGTCTACTTATTTATTTTTATTAGCTTTGGATTGCTCAGGTTTATACGTCTCTGTGTTACATAGCATTGTGCATTCTCCAGGTAATAATAATCTCACATGGGCATCATATGAAATAATTATTTGCAATTTAAACTATAGGCTGGATAGAAAAAACATCATGGATTTATTTAGTGAGTGCAGATGTATAATATAGAAGGCAAATGGCTCTTATCTCTGTCCTATGGTAAGTGCCAGTACAGGCTTTATGACGGGAGTTGGGAATGAGGCAGGGCAAGGTGATTAGCTGTAGTTAGCAATCCCATATAACTCCCACATGTAAGAGTCATATGCAGAGGTACCCCAGAAAAATCCATGTCCAACATGGCAGATGAATCAGCCAGGACAGAGGACAGCAGTGAGAGAGCCCTCTGCTCAGCTTCCTGGTGCTGCAATCTCTTCATGCACAATTATAGTCATATCTTGATTGTGTGCAGGGAGGATTCAAAAACCTTAGGCTCACACTTTTAATCTACATCTGTTTCTTGGCACACTCTGGCAAGCTAAATTAATATTACCAAGATCATTAGCGTTGGGCCATAATTTGATCTCGGGGACCATGAATTTTCCCCCATGCTCATATCCATAAAGAGTTCCTCAGTTAACTTAGTACAGAAATAAACTCTTACAGTTGCCACCCCCTCCAAGGATTCTAGGGTTTTATTGGAATTTTTATCAATAGCCACTTCCCCGACCTTGACCACCTTTATCTCATGATCTATAACCAGGTCAACTGGCAAGGGCTTAGGAAATAGTGTAAGTACAGATATCACTTGTGTTTTTTGAAAGTAGGCCAGATTTTAATATTTTCATATAAAATTTGAAAGAATGTAGGAAGAAAAACATAATGCTGTATGCTTTCCTATTCTGTCCATATGTTCACTGTCACACTCTTGACCTTGAATTCCCCACGGTGATGCTCTACCACCTGTGGGGAGACCTATTCATTACTTACTGTCAGGTCTTTGCTACTGACATGTACACCTGTTTGTGTAATTCTTCATCTGTTACCATCATTTCCAAATGAAATGGTCTGCTTCTTGAGCAGAACTTGTTAATATGTTTTCTTTTTTCTAATAACACCTCACAGACCATGAATAACTGTATCAAGACAGAAAGCCATTGGTCCATGATAATTTTTAAAGTATCATGACACTGAATTACCTGAGACTTTACTCAGTGTCATTTCCTATATATTTTAAAATAAAGGTGTCTTTTTCTTGCTACATTTCACTTTCTTAAAGTAGGGAACAAAAAGATTACAAGATGTTTTCCAAAGCTCTCTGGTCATTCATAAATAAGTTTTATACTGAATTCAGATCTTAAAGGGTCTTATAGTTGCCAGTGTCCAGTGGCTCATTCCTATAATCCTAGCTACTCAGCAGGCTGATAATTGAGGAGCACAATTCAAAGCTAGCCTGGGCTAGAAAGTCCATGAGACTCCTACTTCCAATAAATTACAAAAAAAAAAAGCCCTTAGTAAAGCTGTGGCCCAGGTGCTATAGTGCTAGCCTTAAGCAAAAGCAGTTCAGGTACAATGCCCAGACCCTGAGTTCAAGCTCAAGATAAAAAAAAAGTAGTCCACAAACTCAGAAAAGTTAGTTGTATATTTTCTCTTTCCCCATGTTTTGTTCTCTGTAAGTAAGTCCCTTGTTTCCCTTCACGATTTCAAATCTTTATGTAAGAGAAGGAAGAAAGCCAGGAGTTGGTACAAAATTGGTATTTCATTCCCAAAATGATCAAACATAACTTAATAACTGTTCTAGTCAGACAGGTACAAAAAAATAAGTAAATAGTATAGAAAGGATGGTAAGTTTTCTATTTAATAGAAATAGTTTGTTAAACTGAGAAAATGATATTAACAAAGAAAGATGAATCATAATATTCACATACGGCCAATGGCTCAAATATTATCTAGGAATCTTTTAATTTTCAGATATCACTAAAACATTCCATTTGATATCACCAATCTGAACTTAAGTTAGAGCATTCCCAGTGCTCTAACTTATATGAAAATTTCCCAAATGTTTATAGAGCATATCAATGATTAAGATCTGAACTGTTGAGCCATGAAACTGCAGTACATGACAGACAGTAGGAAATCTTGCAGTTGTATTATAATGTTACAATTAATGACCAAGTCAAGTGCAGTCCATTTCTGAACAGAGAGTAGACTGTTTCTCAATGTGAGTCTTCACTTACAAGATGGGAAAAGGCTTTTAATTCATGATGGACTAGATCACCAAAAGGAAATAATTTAACAGGCAAAAACATTTTGCTGGAAAATTTATGACTTCCATCTTGAGGCCAAGAGAATTGAGGCCAAAACAAAGATCCCCTTTGCTTATGAAAATTATCATTTTCGAGGATGGGAAGGGATGGGAAGGGGAAACAAAGGAGGAGGCTACAATGTTTGATAAAAAATGTACTCATTATCTTGCCCATGTAATTATAACCCCTCTGTACAGTATTTTCACAATAAAAATAAATAAATAAATAATAATAAATTAAAAAAAGAAAATTATCATTTTCTATTTGCATGTTCATTAAGAATGAGAAGTATAAGGCTTCGTATTTCAATGAAATAATATAATAGGATCTCTTTAAATTAGTGAATTTTACTGCAGATCATTTTGTGATTCTAGTCTTAAGGTATTAATTTAATTTTATTACAGTAGGAAATATTTTAGAGGCTTTTAATGAAGACAGTACACTACTTTCATCTCAAGACACAAAATTCCAGTTAATATATGGCAAAAGTTCTAGAGATCTGTTGTACATGTCAGAGAGTAGAGTAAAACAATATATTGGTTATGGCTTAAAAAGTTGTAAATGGAACATTTCTAAGCGAGTAAAGAACATTAGTAGTATATATAATATAACCTTCACATTTTTTGCTCTTTTATGTGATGATCACATTGTTTTGAATTATTTTCTTCCTTTTTTATGACATACTTTTAGTGAATGTCTAATTTAAAGGATGTGAAGACTAAAAACACAAATTAGCACCTAGTCTGAATTGAGGGGAACTTGTACATGAGACAAGGTATAGGAGAGTCGTATTAACAATCAAAAGCCAATTCCTAGCAGGAGAAAGCAATTTTAGACTTTGTATATAATTATCATAGAATGTGGGAAAATTTGGTTGATCCTAATGATTTTGATAAAAATTAACAAATACTGATGTAGAGAATGACATTCTTGAAAAGGCTCAGACCTACTTGACATACTTGTCAGGATATAGTTTTTCAGAGAATATTTTTAAAGTGAGAATAAGGAAAATTTGGCCATTAATGTCATGATAGCTTCATGTGGTTTACATGTTGTAAACAGCAGTCACTAAAGATTTCTAAACAGGATTTTAAAGATTTCATCATAGAGGTCTTTCACTTTAGTTAACTCCTGGGTATTTCATTTTTTGTGCGGATATTACAAAAGGAGTTCCTTTCCTGATTTCAGTCTCACTCTTCTGACCCATTGTAACAATGAGGAGACATACAAGATTGAAAATGAACTTTACAACTTGGGGTGGGGGAGAGAGGAGGGAGGAGTCTGGGAGGTACGGAGGAAAGGAATTGTAGGGGGAAAATAAAGGAGGGTGTAACAATGCTAGATAGGAAATGGACTCATTACCTTGTTCATGTAACTCTAACCCCTCTGGACAGTATCTTTACAACAAAAATATATATTAAAAAAAGAAAAAATAATAAAAAGGAAATAAAAATATTTCTAGACAAGATCATGCCCTCTGAACCCCATGGACTCCACTCCCAAGTTATGCAAGCTGATCCAAAACTTTGGCAAAGTAGCAGGATACAAAATTAACCCTCAAAAATCATTGGCTTTCTATCAATATTCCAACCTCATTCTTCAAGGAAATAGAAGAAGCAATCCAAAAAATTCATATGGAGGGGCCGGGAAGGTGGCTCAGTGGTAGAGCACTTGCCTTGCATGCCTGAGGCCCTGGGTTCGATTCCTCAGCACCACATAAACAAAAAGTAAAAAGCCCAGAGTGGCGCTGTGGCTCAAGTGGTAGAGCATTAGCCTTGAGCTGAAGAGCTGAGGAACAGCACCCAGGCCCAGAATTCAGGCCCCACGACTGGACCCCCAAAAAAATTTTCATATGGAACAATAAAAGACCCAGAATAGCAAAAATAATCTTTAACAGAGAGAATAGTGCTGCAGGAATAGCAAAAACAAATTTCAAACTCTACCACAAAGCCATAGTAATCAAAACAGCTTGGTACTGGCACAAGAACAGACCTCAGGAACAATGGAATAGAACTAAAGACCCAGAAATGAACCCACAGACCTATAGCCACCTAATCTTCGATAAGGGAGCTAAACAAATAAAATGTATAAAAGACAGCCTCTTCAGTAAATGATGCTGGCAAAATTGGTTAAACACCTATAGAAAACTAAAGGTAGATCCTTACCTATCATCTGCACCAGAATCAACTCCAAATGGTTTAAAGACCTTGAAGTCAAAGCAGACACTCTGAAAACATTACAGGAAGGAATAGGAGAAACATCGGGCTCCTTGGCACAGGCGGAAATTTTCTTAAAAGAGACCCAGAAACAACAAATCAAGGAAAAGTTGGACAAATGGGATTGCAAGAAACTGCAGAGCTTCTGCATGGCAAAAGACATAGCTAGCAAGATCAATAGAAAGCCCACGGATTGGGAGAAGATCTTCACTAGCCATACGACGGACACGAGTCTCATATCTAAAATATACTTAGAACTCAAAAAATTAAGCTCCTCAACAACAAATCCTCAAAGAAACAACTGCCCAATAAATAAGTGGGCAAAAGATTTACAGAGAAACTTCTCTGAAGAGGAAAGAAGGATGGCCAATAGACACATGAAGAAGTGTTCAACCTCTGGCCATAAAAGAAATGCAAATCAAACAACATTGAGATTCCACCTCACCCCAGTTAGAATGGCTATAATCAAGAACTCTAATAACAATAGATGCTGGAGGGGATGTGGCCAGAAGCAAACACTACTGCATTGTTGGTGGGAGTGTAAACTTGTTCAATCACTTTGGATAGTAGTATGGAGGTTCCTCAAAAGACTCCACATAGAGCTTCCCTATGACCCAGCAATCCCACTTTTGGGCATTTACCCAAAGGATCACAAACAAGGTCATACCAAAGATATCAGCAGAACCATGCTTATCACAGCATTATTTATCATAGCTAATATATAGAACCCACGCAGATGCCCCTCAGTAGATGAATGGAATTCTATGCCTCCATCAGAAAGAATGACATTGCCCCATATATTAGGAAATGGAAAGACTTGGGAAAAATGTATTAAGTGAATTAAGCCAGACCCAAAGAAACATAGGTCCCATGGTTTCCCTTATCTGCAATAACTAGTATATGTCAAGACAAGCAGAAAGAGTCAAAAGCTATGTACATTTTACCATATAACCTGATGCTAAGTGAAATGAACCCCAAGATAGGGACACAATAGATTTATCTTTCTTATTGTTCTTTTTAATATACTACGTGATTTTTGTACATTCTTCCCTCATGGTACAACTCCTGTTGTCACTGTATTTGATTCCAGTGTCCTGCATCTTGCATATACAATTTTCTAATTTGGGAAGGGTAAGGGAAAAAATGCTTACATAGGGATACCAGTTGAGTCATTGTAACAATGAGATGTACAAGACAGTATGTTGAAAATGAACTTTAGAATTTTTTTGGGTGAGGAGGGAGGAGTTGGGGAGTTGGGGAGGAAAGAGATGGTAGGGAAAAAACAAAGCAGTGGGTAACAATGCTCGATAGGATATGGACTCATTACCTTGCTTATGTACAGTACAGTATCTTTACAATAAAATATATATATTAAAAAACATTTCCAAACTGGAAAAATATTATTTTAATTTTGGAAATGGGATTCAGTAGCACTTGGAGGAAACCATGACATCTGCACTCCTCCCTTTACATGTGTACTTTTTTTTTCTTTCTCCATTCTGAGGTCAATCAATCCACTTTCCATGTCTCAGCCTTGTTCTCCCACAGCAAAGGTACCCATCCCTGTCTCCCTCCCCTTCTTCCCTCAACCTTGTCTTTGCTATTAGTACTTCCCTGTGAAGATTTAATTATAAAATGTTAGTTAACTAGAAGAAATATTTTCAAAAATATTTAAGAGCACAGAAAAAAAACCAGAACGCGTACATAGGGATACAGGTCGGCAGGTAACAATGAGATGTACAACACACTATGTTGAGTATATGGGCAGGGAGGGTGGTTGGAGGGGGCGTGTAGTTGTGGAGGTGGGGAGGGAAGAAATGGTAGGGGAAAAGCAAAGGAGGAGTAACAATGCTCAATAGGAAATATACTCATAACCTTGTTCATGTAACTGTAACCTCTCTGTACAGTGTTTTTACAATAAATATGTATTAAAAATGTTCTATAGGTATTTCCCCTAAAAAGTCATTTTCAGAAAGGAAGCAATGATGAAAAACAAAGTAAGGCATTATATAAGTGCTCATACTTACACTGTTTATTCCTCCAACTATTTTTTATTGTTTCAGCTGGTAGGTTAAGGGAAATGACCTCCACAATTTCAGATATGGAAGAAGACACATATTTAAGGGGTTAAATCTTTTCTTTCTAGATGAATTCAAGTTGAATAGAGGAATTAGAACTACCTTTTAAACATTTTGTTTTGGGAGTTAAAGGTATTTATTTTTATTATAGCTTAACCAATGACATATTCCATCATTGTTTCAAGAGTTGTAATTCTCTTGTTCTCTTGAACACACCCCCACAGTACATAATGATTCTCTTCTTAGCCAAATCACTAGCAAAACAGAGTAGGAAGAAAACAGAGAAAGCCAACAGGAGATATGTCAAATGTGGAACTGTATAATCAATGTGGTCAAGTCCTCCCTCCTTTGCTCTCCTATAAACACAATGCAAGCTCTTATTTTTATTCACTCTTATCCTCATTCCTAATGAATTAAAGTTGCCCTTTTCAAGCTTTAAAAATCATCTGTGGTAGAAACACCAATTATAAATTTATACACACACACAACTAATACCATTGCTAAAAGAAAGCCCTAAAAAACAAAAAGAATTACTTGTTATTTTTAAATATTAAAGGAAGGCCAAAATTACTAAAAGCCATTGCTACCCTATATTGTAAAACTTAGTGAAGGTTTTTTAGTGTTAATATTAAAATAATCTTTCTCTGTATGTGTGTGGAAGGGGGGGCGGCTGGAGTTAAACTCAGGGTCTTGCAATCTCCTTTGGCTATTTTACTTATAGCTAGTGTTCTACCACTAGAGCTACAAATAAACTTCCATAAGTTAATCTTCACAATATTTTAACTCCACAATTTGGGGATGGAAAAGCAAATATTTGAGTCAATGGCATTAGAAAAACAATTTTTAAATAATTAACTTCGTCATAGCTCATAAAAGAGAACTATTTTTCAAAGTACTGTCATCAATCTTCTTTTTCTATCCCTTAGTTTGAGAATTCAGTCAAATGAAGATAATACAAACGTCATTTTCAATTTGCAGAATCAAGATGAAAGAATCTTGTATATTGTTAGCACTTAATATTCACTATCAATTTACAACTACATAAGGTTAGTGTTAATAGAAAATGAGTGCTGGAAATAATTTATACAGGATCAATGTGTGTTAACCATGAGTAAAATTACATAATTACTGGTGTTCTGATATATTGTCATCATCATTTCAACATTTTATGGACTTCATACTCATGGTTGAAAGCACTCAATTACCAACAAGAAGTTATAACACTACAGAAAAAATTTCAGCTGTTTAATTTGAGGACAGTGGTACTTTGTCATTTAGCCTTCAACTATTATATAAAACAGTAGAGCTTCTCTTCATGGGGCTGGAAAGTTTATTAACTTCAATTTAAAAACAATATATCTAGGATAGTCCTAGCAGAGGATCACAATAGCTCAATAGCTATGTACACATGTCCATATAAAATGATGCTAATTGAAATGAACTCCAAGATATATGGAAACAAGGGTTTTTATTGTTTTTGTTGTTTAGTTATTTTTTTGTCAGCGATGCAGCCTGAACTCTGGGCCTGGGCACTGTCCCTGAGCTCTTGAGCTCAAGGATAGCACTCTACCACTTGAGCCACAGCACCACTTCTGCTTATGTGATACTGAGGAATTAAACCGAGGGCCTCATGCATGTAAGATAAGCATTCTACCACTGAGCCACCTTCCCAGCCCTGGTTGTTGTTTTTAATGTACTGTGTGAGGTTATTCCTTTTTCTTTCATTTTCCCCCCTTTGGTTTATCCCCTGTTATCACTGTTTTTGATTTTGGTACTTTGTGACTGGTATATACGTCTCTCTGATTTGGGGAAGGGAAAGATAATAACAAAATGGTGAGACAAATTACAAAGGGTGAACAAATGCAACAACAATACTCACAAGACAACGTGTTGGAAATGATCTTTACAACTTGTGTGGGGGAGTGGCTAGGGGAGGAAAAATAGGAGAAAATGAGGGAGGAGTAACACTGTTCGACAATAAACGTACTCATAACCTTACTTATGTAACTGTAACCCCTTTGTACATCACTTTTACAATAAAATAAAGTAAAATTAGAACCAAAAAAACTCCTCACTTATATGACATATTCACTTTAAACTAGACTACAAGGACACTACTATTTTCAAACTTAATAGAATCCATGGAGAAATCAAAGACAACATTTGAGCATTCCTCGAAAATCTACAGTAAAGAGATCAACTTAAAAATATATCAGTCCTCGGGCTGGGAAGGTGGCTCAGGGGTAGAGCACTTGACTTGCATGCATGAGGCCCTGGGTTCGATTCCTCAGCACCACATAAGCAAAAAGAAAAAAGCCAGAAGTCGTGCTGTGGCTCAAGTGGTAGAGCACTAGCCTTGAGCTGAATAGCTGAGGGACAGTGCCCAGGCCCAGAGTCAGGCCCCATGACCAGACCCCAAAAAATTTAAAATATATATATACACATATATATATATATATGTATATATCAATCCAGGAATGTTCTGTATTTTATCACCTAGAATATAGTTTGATTCCACATACCATGTATACTTAGGTGTATAATTTACAATGATTTTCATGAATTTTTTCTTTGTGCATGAAGCTCAATGTCTTAAGCAAAAAAAAGTACAATTGCAGATATTGTACCACCTAACTTCAAGCTAATAATACAAATATTTAATAAATAAAATAACATGTTTCTGACATTAAAAGTATGCCCATCAACTAACAGAACAGAAAAGAAAGCCCAGAAATTAAACATATATTTATGAACAAATCACTGTTCCAAAGGTGCCAAGAACACAATTGGGTGGTGGTGGGAAAGAGTAGATATTTACGTGCAGAAGAATGAAATGGTCCCAAACTTTCCATATGAAACTCAACTCAAAGTGCAGTAAGACTTAAGTGTATGGATTAAAACAATAAAATAACTAGAAGAATATACAAGTGTGACAATTCCATGACTCAATTTGGATACATGTGTGTGCATGTACACGGGCACATGCACAGAAAAACAGACAAATAGGATTGTATCAAACTAAAAAGCTGCTATTCAGGAAATTATTAATAAAGTAAAGAAGCAACCAGTGATAATGTCACTATAGTATACACTGTGTAAGGGGTTAAACCAACAATATAAAAGAACCTTACATTCATAGCAAGGAAACAACCTGGTTAAAAAGAAAGAAAAGAATTTAAGATAAAATCCTCAAAAGATTTACAAATGCCCAACAAGTATATGAAAAACATGTTTCTCATCATCAATCACGAGGGAAATGAAAACTAAAATCACAGTGAGATAGAACTTTCAGAATGGCTATTACAAAAAGAAAGAGGGAAAAGAAACAAGTTTTGGAAGGGAGATGGAGAAAAGGGATCTCTTATGCACTGTTATATAATTGTAAATTATGTATTGAAACCATATTCTAACCACCCCTTGAGTTCCTCATCATTCCTTCATCCCAATGAAGTCTCTGATCCTCAGAGGATTCTGACTGGTGACTAAAACTAAGAAAAGTATCAACTTCAATATATACATTATATATGTAATTATTCTCCTATATATGCATACATATCAATGATAAAGTTTCATTTATGAATTAGACCCAATAAGAGATTAAGTAATAATTATTAAATTTAAAATTACATATAATTTAGAAAAATTAAATGAACTTATTTATCTACCAAAATATTGTACTCATCCTTCTTGTGATGTTCAGTGGCTCAATGATTATATGATTAGATGAATTAAGATGAAGAACAACATAAGCATTATGATATCATGTTAAGCCATTACTGATCTTCTGACAGTAAGTCTGAAGAAGGATCATTTACTTTGGGTAACCAAGGACCATTGCCCATGTACATTACATGTGTACATGTGTGTGCATATATATCTGTATATATATGCATATATGTGTACATATATAGGTGTAAAGTTTTGTCATATGTTTTACAAAAGTGTTCTCCCAGTCAATTGCTTGTCCTTTAATTAATTTTCTAAGCAGTGTACTATAAGGAATAAATATTTTAAATTTGAACAATCTAATGTATTTTTTTCTTTTGTAACTTGTGCTTTGCCTTACCCAAAGTCATAATTATTTCTCCTGTTTTCTCCTACACTATATACTTTATAGCTCTCTATGTAGCTTGCAAGTCTATAATCTAGTATGAATAAGTTTTGTGTATAGAGTAAGGTAATGTTTAAGCTTATTGTTTTCTGTATGGCTATCCAATTGCCCCAGCAAAAGCTGTGGGGAAAACTAGCAATCCCATGTTGAATTACCGTGGATCTTTTGTCAAAACCCACTGATCACATTTCTGAGCTTTCTTGTTTTGTACTTCAATCACAGTGTCTTGAGTATGTAACAGTATAACTAAGACTTGAAATCAAACATTGTAAATTTTCTAGCTTTGTTTTCTCTTTTAACAAAAACCTTGACTATTCTCTTTGGAATATCCTATGCAGTTTTAAAATCAGTTTGTTTGTTAAAATATTTTGAAAATGCTACCTTTGTGGCTGGGAATGTCACTTAGTGGTAGGGTGCTTTCTTAGCATGCATGAAGCCCTAGGTTTGGTTCCTCGGTACCATAAAAACAGAAAAAGCCAGAAGTAGCTCAAGTGGTAGAGTGCTAACCTTGAGCTAAAGAAGCTCAGGGTTAGTGCCCAGGTCCTGAATTCAAGCCTCAGAACTAGAAGAAAAAAAAAGGAGCACATTGAAACTATTGATCACTTTGAAAACAATGGAAAGTTGCTCTTTTTGTCCATATCCAATGGTTTGTTGTTAGTATAGAGAAACACAACTAAGGTACATAGAAAATACATCTGTGTTTTTCATTTCTTGTCATAACTTTGATTTTGGTAGCTAGATAACATTGAACTTTTAAAATCATGTCTTATATCTTTGATAAGTTCCTATATTGTTGGCTTTTTTGGCAAAGGGTGACTAGAAATTATTAATGAAGCCACTTATGGTTGAAAATTTTCTTTTTAGAGAGATTTGAAACAAAAGATTCAAATCTGTTTTACACTTACTAATTACTTCTTCAGAGAGCTTGGTAGTTTCTTTTTAAAAGTTATTTCCTATTTTTAGTTGTAAAATTATTTACTTAGTAGTTGCACTTAATAGTCTTTCATTATCCATATTTCTCTGAAGTCTGTATTCTGGTATTTTGATATATTGAGTTGTTTCTTCTTTAACTTGACCAGTCTGGCTAAAGACAGTAATTTCATTAATATTTTTCCAAAATGATCATTTGGTTTTATTTGCTTTTTTAATTTTCTGGTTATACTTTATTCAGTTCTTGACTTAGACTTAATATTTCAGTCTTTCTGCTTGTTTTGAGCTTAATAATCTGTTCTTATTAATAACTTTTAAGTCCATTGATATGATACTATTCTTCTTTTATAATAAAAGCAGTTGGTGACTAAAAAATCAACTCTAGCTGCATCTTACCTATTTTGCTCTCTAGGAATTTAATTTTCATTCCACTCAAAATATTTATTATTTTATTTTGTGATTATTTCTTTGACATGGATTATTTATAAACATGCTATTCTCTTATTACTAATTTCTAGGTCAATTCTGCTAATCATACATTTTGTGAATTCATTTATCATTACGTTATGGAAACTTGCTCATGTCCAGCATATGGTTTCTCCAGATGGATGCTCTGGGTGTGAACTCTCTGTTATTTGGAAATGTATCCATGCTGAGCATTTAAATGATAGCTTTGTTCAAGTCTTTTATTCTTTTCCCGATTTTCCCTACTTGCTCTATATCAGTTACTGAGAATGGATTGTTGGAGCCCCTGAAACACTGTATATTTCTTCTTCCAATTCTATAGGTTTTTCTTCTTATGGGCAAGGCTACCTTAGTACTACTATGTCCTCTGAACAAAGTGAACTATTTTTCACACATTTATATTTTGTATGAAAATTGTTTTCCCCCTCTATTGCTCTCCTCATTCTATTCTCCATCACTCCACATACTCAAAAGCTTTTAGTGAATTTCCCATGACATCTTCATATACAAATCAATATATTTCAATAGCATTCACTCTATCATTCTCTTTCTGTCTCCCCTCTCCTCTTACGCCTTCAAAGTCCCACAATTATAATCATGCTCTATTTCTAGCATATAAGCATATACATATATTTATGTATATGTACATCTTTTACATCTAAATCATACATATAAGAAAATGTATGTAACTTTTGTCACAGATATTACCTTAGCCTATTTCACTTCACAAAATTATCTCCAATTCCATATATATTTTCTTACCAATAGCATAATTTCACTCTTCATGAATGAATAATAATGTATAGTGTATATACTACATTATCTTCATCCATTCCTTACTTGTAAGGAATCTAGGCTGCTTGCACAGTGAATAATGTATGCTGCAATAAACATGGATGTGAAAGTGCCTATTTTATTCTAACATAAATACCAACATGTTTATTTTCAGTTTATTAAAGAACTTCCATACATTAATTTACATTCTCAATTATAAATTCTTTTTCCCCTGCATCCTCATCAGTTTCTTTATTGTTGTTTGCATTCTTGATGGTGATCATTCTGAGATAAAATGTTTATGTAATTTTAGTTTGCCTTTCCTATATATCCATGGATATTGACCATTTCTTCATATATTTACTAGATATTTTTGCTTTTAAAGAACTGTCTATTCAGTTCATGTGCCTAATTATTAATTGGCTTGTTGGTTCTTTAAGAATTTTGTTTCTTGAGTTCTCTGTATATTCTGGCTTTCATCCCTTGTCAGATGGATAGGTAGCCAGGATTTTCTCCTATCGTAGGCTGTCTTTTCAGTCTAGTGAGTGTATACTTTATCATACAGAAACTTTTTAGTTTGACATATTTTTATTTGCCAATCCTTACTTCTTTTGCTGACCTATTAGAGGAAATTATATTCAGGAAGTTATTGCTTATGCCTCTTTCTTCTATTGTTTTACTTAAGATTTCCTGCAGTAGCTACAAATTTTTAGGACTTACATCAGGGTGTTAGATCTACTTTTGATTGATAGTAATACAGGAAGAGCGACAGGCATGTAATTCCAGTCATTCATATGTGAATATCTAGTTTTCCCAAGATCTCTTGTTAAAAGAACTATTTTCTGTCCAATATATGGTTTTGGCATCTTTGTCAAAAAGTGAATCAGGATAGGGTTTTCTGTATTATTCCATTGGTCTATGTGTTTATTTTTGTTCCAGTACTATGCAAGATTTGTTACTAGGGCCCTGTAGTATATAATTTGAAGTTAGATATTCATCTCTGATAAGAGACTCACAAAATTCCCTGCCCAGACTGGATTTGTACTATAATCCTCAAATCTCAGCTTCCTGACCACCTAGGTTTACAAGACAAGAACCTCAGATGCCCAGCTTTTTAAAAAAAATTGCTGTTGAGAATATGAAGAATAAATTTGTTTTCCTGATTTCTTTTTGAGCCTATTCATTGTTGGTATAGAAAAGATACTGATTTTTGTACATTGAATTGTATCACCATATATGTACTTGTATATCTATATGTGTATATATATGTATGTATACATGTATATATACATGTACATATGTATGTGTATATATAAAACATATACACATTTATATATGCATTTGTTTACATTTATATACAAACATATATAAATGTATATGTATATATTTATACATATATAATCATATATATGTATATGTATATATCTTCTTGTCCCTAATGTAAAACAGAAAAACCTAATGGCATACATTAGTGACCACAGATATTATTTTGATGGAAACAAGAAATACTTAGCATTTCTTAGGCCTTTTCTCTATGTGCCCACATTTTAAAAAGTGGGCTTATAACTAGAGGCAGAATAAATTATGACATAAAACATAGATATTTACATTTTCATCTCTTTTGGGAAGGCTGTCATCACATATGGCCTGTGTGAGGTAAAGCTAGTAATTCAGTAGAAATATGCCATCATTGGATATAATGCAGCAAATGAAATGCAAAGTGAATCTGTACATTCCAACCAAGTTTTCCTTCAGGACTGTCTGTTGTACTGAAATGTCTTCCTTATCTATAATGGGTATTTTTTTGGTTTTTCTTTCGTCTTTTTGTTTTGTGCTTAGTCAAATACGTGCATGTGCAGGTGCACATTCACACTGGAGCTTGAACTAGGCACTGTCCCTTGGCTTCTTTGCTCAAGGCTAATGCTTTAACCCCTGAGCCACAGCTGCAGTTCTGGTTTTTAAATGATTCCTTAGAGATAAATAGGGTCTTACACACTTTCCTGGCTGGGCTTGTTTTGAACCATGATCCCCATAGCACACCCTCCTGAGTAACCAGAATTGTAAGCATGAGCCACTGGAACACAGCTGAATACTATTTTAGAATCCAAGTTTAAAACAAAACATTTCTTTACCTATCTATCTCTGTAAAAAGTTTATCCACCAGATTATCCTGATAATCTAAAATCAATTGTATTTACCTGTATGCTATTCTCTCTCCTACTGTTGCACAGGTTGCTGACTTTAATTTTATAATAATAATTATAAATTAATTCTGGCTGCTTAATAATCTATTCTCACATCCAGTGATGGACAATAATCATTATTTACTTAGCTTCAAGTTCTGTTGAACATTTTGTCTGGTCTGAACTGCATCTTACTAACTTCAGCTATGTTAGTTCACGCATTTGAAGTGTGCCAGATGTTAACCAGGAGTGCTGGTGGCCTGTCTGAGAGGACTTGTATGTGGCTGGAGACTGAGTCACACAATTGTCATTCAGCATGCTGGCCTGTGCTTCTTCCTAAAGATCCAAGATACTAGGAATCAAGACAACAAACTCCTTGTGCAGGCACTTCCCAAGACTATGCTAGAATCACTTCAGTGACTCTCCCATTGGTCAAAGCAACCTACTTTTGGTAGAAAAATCCCTCCCAATACAGAGAAAGGTAAACTTGGTCCCATTCTTTATAATGTACTAAAATATAGATTTTTTTGTTTCCTAAAGCATACATGATAGTGACAATTTATGTAGTATTTACATATTATTAGTCATCATAAGCCATCTAGAGATCATTTAAAAATATTAGAAGATATGTGTAGGTTTCTTCTTTTTTAAAGGTATTATGTTTTATAAAAGGATTGAATATCCAAGGGTTGTCATAACTGAAAGTATTCCTTGAACAAATGCCATGTGGCTCTCACTGTAAGTTCTTCTAAACTTGAGGATGTTAAAAAAAAAAGCAAAATTATTTATGCCTGGTTTTAGCCCACAAGAGGTGAATGTTTGGATTATTTTTTATTGCAAATGCATTTTAAAGAGGTAATTAAATAAGTGATGTGTTAAAGTTCTTGAAAAGTATACATAAATTCTGTTGATTTTTGAAATAAAACCTTTATCATATTACATTCAGGTATTTAAAGTATGAATATACAATATACAGATCATTTGTAACATTTTTATGATTTAGAAATGTAACTTTTGGTTGGCTTCCATTCTCAGGGCACAAATTGATATATCAAATAAGCTTTCAATTTCTCATAAAAAAGCACTAAAGTACACCATGAACACTAACCTTCCTACAATTAGTATTTACACAGTCTCTCCTGCCAGTTATAATGTAGAAGCTGACAGCACTCTCCTGCCCCATAGCTCCACTAGCATTGAACAAATTTGCTTATATACCATGTTACACCATTGCTCTTACAACTGGTTATTGGGCTGTGAATGAATAGTTTCCACAAGTGGCTTTACAAAGCTGATCTGAAAAGCCTGTGGAGTTAAGACTTTAGGGACAACTCAGTTATGGGCAAAGCCAATCTGATGAAACCAAGATGGAAATGAAATAGAGCCACTGAAAAGATGAAAGTTAAGAGGCTACAAGCTCCACAGAGACTAGATAGATAGATAGATGGATAGATAGATAGATAGATAGATCAATAGATATATTTATATCTCTATATTTATATGCCCTCAACCCAGCATAAATGAAATGAAAATATTTATATAAAATAGTTCTCAAAGATCATCCCATAAAAAAAATCCCCTTTACTAACATTGGCTAGAAACAGTTTAGGTACATTATGACAAAATGAATTCAAATCATCAAGGCATCTTTTATGTAAGGGGCTGAGTCACCATCTAACCCCAAGTCTAATACCTCTTCTACTTTATTTTTGATACATCTTAACATAAACATGGGACACAGAAATATATTTAGCAAAAGACCTCAAGGGAATAAAACTTTTTAGACTGGTCTAGAGATTCTTAATTCCTTTTCTTTTCTACTAAAAATAGCACATAAAATATCTAAAAATAATAAATGTGATATTCTGATAAACGGAGAAGCTGAGTTCCTTACATTTACATTTTTACATTATAAATAGCTCATGCCAGGCACCAGTGACTCATGCCTATAATCCTAGCTACTTAGGAAGCTGAGATTTTAGGACTGAGGTCCAAAGACAGCCTGAACAGAAAAATCCAAGAAAGACTTTTATCTCTAATCACTTATCAAAAAGAGCTGGAAGGAGAGCTGTGGTTCATTTGGGAGATGTTAGCCTTAAGCAAAAAGTTGTACAGGTGGCAGGGAAGGGATGGTAGGGGAAAAAACAAAGGAGGAGACAACAATGCTTGATAAGAAATGTACTCATTACCTTGCTCATGTAACTGTAACCTCTCCTGTACAGTATTCTCATAATAAAAAACTTCTTAAAAAAAGTTCACAGAAGGTGACTAGGCCCTGAGTCAAAGCCCCAGAACCAGCACAAAAACAAACAAAGCACCATATATTTGTATCCTGAAAAGAATATTTCAGGGGTGACTTACAAATATAATAGTTTATAGAGAGATAACTTAGCTTCAGTACTCTATTCTAGTACTCTGAAAAAAATATACATTCTAGTTAGGTGTGGTGACACATGTCTACAATCCCCACATTGGGAAGCTGAGGGAAGACCTTGACAAGTTTGAGGCCAGCCTGGTCTATGTAGCAGAATACTGTCTCAAAAAGCAAATTAAACAAAAAAAAATCACCAAACATTCCAGTGAGATGTGTATCAAGAGCTAATTGCTAATTGTTTTAATAACCAGCTAGTACAAACATAAAAACACATAAATACATGCTGATAATTTCCACATCAATAGGAGTATTACTGGCAAGTCAAGCTGTTATTATTTCTTATGTTGAGCCATCTTTACTTAATTATTTTCCACTTCCATAGCTAAGATAAAAGTATACTTCTATGTTGGGTTTGACAATGTTACTTTGCCCGTGATCTTTTTTCCTTATTGTCTTCTATTTATTTCTGTATTAACATTAAATTATTATTGCTATTTGAAACACCAATTATTTTTAAAAAAGAGTTGAAAACTATTAATTAAAGCATCGTTTTAATGTCTCTGCTGAATTTCTTGAGATTAATAGTCGGTATTGGATAGAAACTAGCCTAAAATTCTACTCAAGCTCAATTCATAAAGCTTTGCACATTTCTTGAAAAGTTCCATTATCACAGCAATTCATTATAAAATTATGATACTAAATAACTTCTTGAAAAATCCATCATTAATGTTTCAGGTTTTAAAAGTTCAATCAGGACCACTTTTACCAACTAAAAATTGAGGCCCATAAAAGTAAGAGGTTTTTATGTTTTTCTTTCTGATACAGTTTCAACTTCCAGAAAAGTGCTAAGAACATATTGTATGTCCACTGAATGTTTCTGGAGTGAATAAATCAATAACGAAAATAAAATGCCTTTTACTATCCATTAAAACAGTGGCTTAAGTGACTCTGAACATGGATTGAAGTGTATTTATTCTTAGCTTAGATTTTTAGTAAACACCTACTCTCTGGAATTGAAATTGGGAGTGAGGCTACCAAGATATCTAGGAGTTTACAATGAGATTATAATCCAGACTTTCACCATAACAGCAAAATAAGTAGGTTGAAAATTTAAATGAATAACGTGTTAAATTTACAAGAAGCTCTGTGTGTCTTAATGCATAAATTAAAATGAAGAATCTCATAGTCTTTGTTCAGAGAGTCTGGTTCGCCATGAAGTCATTATGAAACTATTTATAGGTCCATGAGGCACTGATTTAGACATTTATTATATGTAAATAAGCTAAAGTTGGTTTCAAAAGTGTCTCTCCAATTCATGTATTAAATTTTTCCTCAAGAATGTCTTTTCGAGATTAACATCGTGAAAATGGCAATACTTCCCAAGGCTATCTACAAATTCAATGCGATACCTATCAAAATTCCAACCTCATTCCTCAAGGAAATCTCTAGAAGAGGCAATCCAAAAATTCATATGGAACAATAAAAGACCCCGAATAGCTAAAACGCTGCTCAACGGAAAGAACACTGCTGGAGGAATATCAATACCAAATTTCAAACTCTACTACAAAGCCATAGTAATCAAAACAGCTTGGTACTGGCATAAGAACAGACCTCAGGACCAATGGAATAGAATTGAAAACCCAGAAATGAACCTACAGACCTATAGCCAACTAAACTTCGATAAGGGAGCTAAAATAATAGAATGGAAGAAAGACAGCCTCTTCAGTAAATGGTGCTGGCAAAATTGGTTAACTACTTGTAGAAAACTAAAGCTAGATCCTTATATATCACCCTGCACCAGAATCAACTCCAAATGGATCAAAGACCTCAGAGTCAAAACAGACACTCTGAAAACATTACAGGATGGAATAGGAGAAACCCTAGGTATCCTTGGTGCAGGCTGAAATTTTCTTAATAGAGACCCAGAAACACAACATATCAAAGAAAGGTTGGACAAATGGGATTGCATGAAGTTGCAGAGCTTCTGCATGGCAAAGGACATAGCTGGCAAGATCAATAGAAAGCCCACAGATTGGGAGAAGATCTTCACTAGCCATACAATGGACTAGGGTCTCATATCTAAAATATACTTGGAACTCAAAAAATTAAATCCCCCAACAACAAATCCTCAAAGAAACAACTGCCCAATAAATAAGTGGGCTAAAGACTTGAAGAGAAACTTCTCTGAAGAAGAAAGAAGGATGGCCAATAGACACATGAAGAAATGCTCAACCTCTCTAGCCATAAAAAAAAATGCAAATCAAAACAACATTGAGATACCACCTCACCCCAGTTAGAATGACTATAATCAAGAACTCTAATAACAACAGATGCTGGAGGGGATGTGGACAGAAGGGAACCTTACTGCATTGTTGGTAGGAGTGTAAACTTGTTCAACCACCTTGGAAAGTAGTATGGAGGTTCCTCAAAAGACTTCACATAGAACTCCCCTATGACCCAGCAACCCCACTTTTGGTCATTTACCCAAATGTTTACAAACAAGACCACACTAAAGCTACCAGCACAGCTATGTTTATTGCAGCATTATTTACCATAGCTAAGATATGGAACCAACCCAGATGCCCCTCAGTAGATGAATGGATCAAGAAAATGTGGTATATATACACAATGGAATTCTATGCCTCCATCAGAAAGAATGGCATTGCCTGATTTGTTAGGAAATGGAAAGGCTTGGAAAAAATTATACTAAGTGAAGTAAGCCAAGCCCAAAGAAACATAGGTCTCATGGTTTCTCTTATTTGCAATATCTAGTATATGTATGAATCAAACAGAAAAGGTCAGATAATGTGATGTTAGGAAAATGAACCCTTAGATATGTATTTAAATGTTTTTTCTTTCATGTGTTTGTTTCTAACTCATTTATAAGATTATTTCTTTGTTGCTTTGTATGTCCCTCCCCCACAGTATAACCCCTGCTTTCAATATGTTTGATGTCAGTATAATTTGTGGAGGAGATGGGGAAAAACAAGTCGTTTAAGGATACAGGTGGACCCATTGCAACTATGAAGAAGTACAAGTTGTCATGTGGAAAACGAACTACAACTTTGGTACCAGGGAGCGGGGAGGGGGATGGGGGATCGGGGAAGGGGGGGGGAGGCTGGGAAGGGATGTGAAGGGTAAACAAAGGAGGAGGCTGCAATGCTTGATAAGAAATATATTCATTATCTTGCCCATGTAATTGTAACCCCTCTGTACAGTATGTTCACAAAAAATAAAAATTAAAAAGAAAAAAAGAAAAAAAAAGAATGCTTTTCCTACAAATGTCTTATAATTTACATAATACTTAATATCCAGCTAATTGAGACAATGCAGTTGTTTAATCAATGGCTTTTTTTTTTTTTGGTCAGTCATGGGGCTTGAACTCTGGCTTAGGCGCTGTCCCTCAGCCCTTCGGTTCCAGGCAAGAGCTCTACTGCTTGAGCCACAGCGCCACTTCCAGTTTTCTAGTGGTTTATCTAGTGGAGATTTGGGGAAGGGAAGGGAAAAAGCAAATTGTTTGAATAGGGATACAGGTTGACCCATTCCAACAATGAGATGTATAAGACATTATGTTGAAAAATGAACTTTACAATTTGAGGTGGGGAGGGGAGAGGAGGGAAAAGTGTAGTTGTGGAGATGAGAGGGAAGGGATAGTAGGGGGAAAACAAAAGAAGGAGGTAACAATGTTACCTACGAAATGTACTCATTACCTATTCCTGTAACTAACCCCTCTATACAGCGTTTTTACAATAAATATATTAAAAAATAAGTTTTTTAATTGCGAAAATACTGTACAGAGGGGTTACAGTTACAGGAGCAAGGTAATGAGTACATTTTTTTCGGTCGTGGGGCTTGAACTCTGGGCCTGGGCACTGTCCCTCAAGGCTCTTCAGCTCAAGGCTAGTGCTCTACCACTTGAGCCACAGAACCACTTCGGTTTTTTCTGAGTGGTTTATTGGAGATAAGAATCTCACGGTCTTTCCTGCCAGGGCTGCCTTTGAACCTCGATCCTCAGATCTCAGCCTCCTGAGTAGCTAGGATTACAGGCGGGAGCCACCGGCGCCCGGCATAATGAGTACATTTCTTACCAAGCATTTTTACCTCCTCTTTTCTCCCCACCTCCCCAACTCCTCCCACACCCCACACCCCAACATTGTAAAGTTCATTTTCAACATAGTGTCTTATACATCTCATAGTCAAACTGGGTCAGCCTGCATCCCCATTTAAGCGTTCCCCAATATCCCTTCCCCTCCCCAAATTGCAAAACTGTATATACAAGTTGCAGAATATAGGGATCAAATCCAGTGAGAACAGGGGTTATGTTGTGGGGAAAGAACATACAAAAGAAACAAAAGAATCACATAGTACATTGTAAGTTCATTAAAAACACTAGCAAGAATGAAAAAAAAAAACTCTTGTATCCCTGTCTTGGGGTACATTTTACTGAACGATATCTCATGTGAGTTCCTATGTACATAGCCTTTGACCTTCTCCACATGTCCTAGAGAGGTACTAGTCATTGCAAACACGGGAAACCATGGGACCTATGTTTCTTTAGGCTTGGCTTACTTTACTTAATATAATTTTTTCCAAGTCTCTCCATTTCCCAACAAATGAGGCAATGTCATTCTTCTGACAGAGGCATAGAATTCCACTGTATATATTTACCACATTTTCTTGATCCTTTCATCTACTATGGGGCATTTGGGTTGGTTCCATATCTTAGCTATGGTAAATAATGCTGCGATAAGCATGGTTGTGCTGGTAGCTTTGGTATGACCTTGTTTGTGATCCTTTGGGTAAATGCCCAAAAGTGGGATTGCTGGGTCATAGGGGAGCTCTATGT
>NW_012267316.1:1680002-1768144 GCF_000151885.1 Dipodomys ordii
GCAATGCTTGGTAAGAAATGTACGCATTATCCTGCCCATGTAATTGTAACCCCTCTGTACAGTATGTTCACAAATAAAAAATAAATAAATAAATTAAAAAGAAATAAAAAAAATTAAAACTTTCAGCCAAATCATATTAAGTGAAATAAGCCTGACCCAAAGAAACAAAGTTCCCATAGTTTCCCTTATTTGCAATAATTAGTATACATATAGGATAATCTTAACAGATGAGCAGAAAAGCTGAAAAGCTATGTACATATGACTGCATAAGATGATCTAAGCAAAATGAACCCCAAGCTATGGACACAAGAGGGTTTTCTTTGTTATTGTTTTTAATGTACTATGTGATTTTTTTGTTTCTTTGGTATGTTCTTCCCCCTATGGTATATCCTCTGTTGTCACTGTATTTGATTTTGGTACCCTACATCTTATATATACTTCTATCTAATTTGGGGAGGTGAAGGGGAATAACAAAATGCTGAAATAAAGACACAGAATGATCCATTGCAACAATAATACTCACAAGACACTATGTTGGAAATGAACTTTACAACTTGAGGCGGGGAAGGGGGAAAGGGAGAGTTGAAGAAAAACAAAGGAAGTGGTAACAATGTTTGACAAGAAATGTACTCATTACCTTACTCTTGTAACTGTAACCCCTCTGTACAGAATCTTTATAATAAAATAAACATTTTTTAAAAGCTTCAAAAAAAAAGAGTCTCACAGACTTTCCTGCCCGGGCTGGCTTTGAACCGTGATCCTCAGATCTCAGTCTCTTGTAGCTAGGATTATAGGTGCGAGCCACTGACACCCGGCCAATGTCATCTTTCATAGTACATATGAAGATATATGGCAAGTCCAAAGGACCTCAACTTGGGGATCAGACAAGAGTAGGCTTAATGCTACCTCATAAATTACCAACTGCTTCAACCACCTTATTAGGCCAGGACCAAAGTTTTCATTTACACATGAAAACTCTCTTCTACTATTAAGCATATACTTTATACAGGCCAATCTGTGCCTTTTACTGCTTTTCGGTGTATCCAAATCACACCTCACAATGAGCTCAGGACAAATTCTATCTTTATTATGAATTGTATACCATTTAAATTGACTTCATTAGAACCACTTAGATTAAAAAAAACTACAAGTGCTTGCTTAAAATTTATTTGCCACTATGGCTCAAGTGGTAGAGTGCTAGCCTCAAGCTGAAGAGCTGAGCTCAGGGACAGCGCCCAGGCCTAGAGTTCAAGCTCCATGATTGACCCCCAAAAATTATCTTGCCAGGAAACTAAATGCCAGGAAACTGAATCTTTAATTTCTAATAATTCAACAAGGATTTAATATTTAATAAAAATTGAATGTTAATACCTATTAATTATTCTGATACTCCAAGTTCTCCCAATTGATGAAGCACACAATCTGAACATTAAATGAATTAAGATGCTTTGTCCGAGGAAATAGAAATATGTGTGATGCCAACTCTATTGACAATACTTAACTTTTCCATGGTTTCTAATGTTCAAAGGATTTTTACACTTAGACCTTAACACTTGTATAATAAAAGTTTCTTGCTGGGTGCCAGTGGCTGGTGCCTGTAATTTTAGCTACTCAGTAGTCTGAGATCTGGGGATCAGAAAAGCCTGTGAGATTCCTATCTCCAATTATCCAGCAAAAAGCTAGAAGTGTAGGTGTGGCTCAAGAGGCAGAGTTCCAGCTTTGAGTAAAAAAGCTAAGAGACAGCGCCCAGTACCATAATTTTTTCTCTAGTACTATCTCACTTACAAATATTTCTAAAGCCTTTATTTGCAAGAACAGCTCCACAATCATCTCATTTAATCTCCACAGTCCAATAAAGCATTAATATTATTTTAAAGGAAATGAATTCTTAAAGCTTAAGATACCTAGAAATTTGGTCCAAATACATTGGTCCACTGACCTTAGTCCAGTCAGTTTCCTCTTACACAAATGTATTTAAAGCTAATATGAAAATATGGGACATTCATGTGTACCACTGTGTTGTTCTCTGATGATAGATGGTAACCATCCATACTTCTTTACTATGTTGCATTCTCTCTGTCAGGTTTTCCATGTGCTTTAGTTGATCTCTCAGTAAAGCTGATAAGAAATGCACTAAAGTGGAGCCTCTTCTGAGCAAAAAGGCTCAGGGATAGCACCCAGGCATCCAGTGCCCACGCACTGAAAATAATGAAAGAGATAGAGAGAGAGAGAGAAAGTTGATTTAGGTAAGACTTTTTCTTCTCTTTCTCTTTATTTCTTCTCATGTTTCTGTATTTCTTTGATCGTTTAATTTTGAGTAGCTTAATTCCTTAAACTTATTTCACATATTAAAGTTATTTAATTTAATATACTTATTTCACAGGTAGAGTAAAACAAAAAGCCAGATTCATTTTACAAGATCTCCAGAATTGATGACTAGATACACAAAGTTCTTGGCATGTAATAAGAACTAAATAAATACTACTTCTCTTCCTCAGTTTATAGCATTGAAAATGATATAAAATTTGATGTTGGGAAGTATATTATAGTACCAATGTAACAGGGATCTGTGGAACTCATATTAACATGAAGATCCCCTAATGCTCCAAATCTAGTTGTAAGCAAACAAGATTATTTTAAATATTAGATTTATATATTTTGAAGTATAAAATATTATGTTCAAGAGCATAAATACAAAGGTACATGAAATGTTTAGAAAAAGAATACATTTTAAAAATTAGAAAAGAAATACTAGACATTTCTAAAATGAAATACCTTTAGTATTTTATTTTATTTTCAACAAAAGCAGTCTGTCTTGGTACAGATGGCCTAATGCTACCTCACTGCCCATACTGAAAGAGCATATGGTCTAGTTACTTGTAAATGTGTCAATGAAATAATTTAATTACAGTGTTACTATAAAAAATCTGGCATCAGCTCAGATTACATAAAAAGATGAATTAGCTTTGTTGAAAAATTATTTGCATTATTTAGTGGTAGATATTCCATAAATTTCTAGACTGACTTGAAATACTTAACAGATCATTCTGATCCTAGTTTATTCACACACTTATTCTACTGAAAGAAATATTGGAAATAAACCACAAAATTGAACAACATCAAATGATAAGAAAAATCTAAGTTTGTTTTTATTATATGCAAAGATTCACAACAAACATTACCATCAACCCTGGTACACAGCTCTTCTGAATGATCAAGATCAGAGTAGCATGAGAGCTGGAATCAAAATTTGTGGTTTCCTAAAATTAATTGGTTACTTATTTCAAACCCAGGACTGTACTAGGCTGACTATAACCTAAGTCACAGTTTGTCATTAAGAGTGCCATCCAGAATCAGGTTCTAAGTATTTGAAGCCAAGAAGAAAAGACTTAGAAGGACGTCAACAAAAGGTAGATGGATTGGGTAGTGAAGAGTAGTGTTGTCCTGATCATCTAAGAGTTATTTTATGATTTTTACACATTCAATAGGTTAGCTTGCTACTTTAAAATTCTAAATATGAGTGATATTTATATCTAAAATATACTTGCAATCAAAAAATAACAAATGCCCCCAAAACAAATCCACAGAGAAACAACCATCCCATTAACAAGTGGGCTAAAGACTTGAACAGAAACATATCTGAAGAGGAAAAAAGAATGGTCAATAGATACATAAAGAGATTTTTAAAATATATTAATACTTAAAATTTTTAGAGGTTTAATGTTCCATTTCACAAAGATTGCCATAATCATACCAGAAATAGTTAAGAGTAGTACTCTGGTATTGTATATACATTTATTTGAGCTAGAGAAGGAAAGGGGAACAACAGAATGCTGAGACAAAGGACAAAGAGGGAACCAATGCAACAGCCAGATACACAAGACAATATGTTGGAAATGATCTGTACAATTTGTGGGATGGGAGTGGGGTGAGGGAAAGTAGGAGAAAAATGAGGAAGGGGTAACAAGTTTGAAAAGAAATATACTAACTACCTTACTTATGGAACTGTATCCCCTCTGTACATTATTTTGGCAATAAATTGTTTAAAGAATATATTTAAGCAACCATGGCAGCAGTGATTATAATGACGTTAGCCTTAGCTAACATAACTTGGGAACTTCTGTATCACACATGGTGCATTTAATCTCCACCAGAATTCTGATAAGTGTTCTACTGCTCCCATCCCAAGATAAGGTATACCGGAAACATTAGATAATTGACTTGGTAAATTAAGATACTTGAAATGTGACAGTTCTGATATGATAAAATTACATTAAAATCAAGGTCACTCTTAACAAGCATATGGCTCTGAATTTGAACCCAAGTACCACCAAAGTAAATAAATAATACAAAAGCATCACAGTTGCCAATGAATTTTATAAAAGCCCTTATAAATATTTGCACAATTGATTAACATTGTGTCCTAGGCTCAGTATTAAATCCTTTTTTTTTTATTTTTGTAGGTCCTGGGAGTTGTCTCCGAACTTTTTTGGTCAAGTATAATGCTCTACCATTTGATCCAAAGCTCCACATCCATCTTTTTAATGGTTATTTGAAGATAAGAGTTAGCCCTGCCTCTGTTGCATGCACCTTGATCCTCAGGTGCAGCTTTCTAAGTAGTTAGGATTACAGATTTGAGCCTCTGTTACCTGGCTTTAAACACTCAATAATAATAACAGCACATTTAATTTTTATAATACCCTAGGCGTCAGGACCAAAAGGTGTCAGAGTCAGGACTCAAACTGGAGAACCAATCTGTGCCAAAGCCCTTGCTGCAAGGGTCTTGCTATGATGGGGATATTTGCATACCTTGAACCCTCCTGATTTCTATTTATTACAAAGGTTCTTTCTGCTGGAAAACATTTGGTGTCTTCCTTCTCTACATTATCCATAAAATATTTCAATAGTTGAAGACATTGTAAACCAAATTTTATCTCAAGAGATCATTGTCCAGATACATACTCAGTTATTTTCTGATTTATGTCTCAGGAGTAATAACTCTCGAGTCTCAGATCTTTAAGATGAAGAATAATATGTAATCTTCAGAAGGGATTCTTATGGATCAACTGTTTTTTGATGTCCGTGTACCAAAGATAGTTTCATGTCATGATTCAGACAACTTTTTGAGTCACAGAGCTTTACTTTTTTAGGATGCCAACTGCATGACCTTCTAAGAGCTTCAAAGTGATCCTGGCTCATCATCATCCCCTACCGAAGAAACTCAGCTGGAAATACTCCTATCCTTCCATATGATTCACCAGCCCTGATTTTCCCAACCCTAATTCTGTTTTCATAATTAACCCTGGCTAGAATATCTGGCAATAGTATACTAGAGCAGAAAAGCTTGAAGCTGAGGAAAAGGTATACTGATCTAAACTTACGTGCATTAGCAGATAGGAAAGGGAAGGTCAGCAAGGAGAAATTTACACATAGCTTATCACAAAGGTATTTTTCATCATAATCAATTTCATCTCTTTTACAGTTACTGATTTTTACAGCTGTAAAAACAACATAGATTGTAGCAATTAACATTTTCATAAAACTCTGTTACTATTATTTTCCAAAAGAAGAATGCTTGTCATAAAATTCCACTTATATGAAATGTTAACTCCTACGACTTTCTTCAAATGATAAAAGTATCTTCAAATACGTCGACATATGCTTTGCTAATAATAAGCATCCTAATCAACTCATCAATGCCTCTGTGCTAGCCTATCCCCTTCCTCTCCGTGATGTGTCTTTTCCTTCCTTCCTTCTCTAGTTCTTTACTTTTCTTTCTTTTCCTTCCCTCCCTTCCTCCCTTCCTCCCTTCCTTCCCTCCGTCTTTTTTTTTTTTTTTTTGCCTATGCCAGTCCTGGGGCTTGAACTCAGGGCTTAAGGGATAAGTTCTTTTGCTCAAGGCTAGTGCTCTACCAACTTGATCCACAGCTTCATTTCTAGCTTTTTCTTTAATAGTTTATTGGAGATAATAGTCTCACACACTTTATTATCTGGGCTGGCTTTGAACATCAATGCTCAGACCTCAGCCTTCTGAGTAGCTATCATTACACATTTGAGCCACCAGCATCCAGCTGTCTATTTTCCAATTAATGTAAGAACAGATAAATTCAAAGCAGGGCATAACATGAAATGTTGTCTGCAAATAGAAAATGTACTTTTAATCTCTTACCAGTTGCAAGTAGTGCACTCCACTCCGAAACTTTTGTAATTGGAGATCTGAGCAACTTGATATATATGCAGGTCCTTTCAAGATAGTGTCCCAGGAAAAGGTCTAAGTTGTAATCACTCAAATGGGTTCAGGAATGCCATTCACAGTGCTCTAAAATCCAGAAGGGGACAAAAAGGAATAGGAATCTATTATCAGAACTTCATAGACTCTTTGGCAATATTCCTTGTATTTGTTTAACTACATGAATAGAAGCTTTGGCTTATTACAAATACTTATGATAGTCCAGTCCCACAGGGTGTTCTATATGTTAACTACAAACAAAAGTTCGGTAATTCCAAGACCCCCAGTGGACACCTGAAACTCCATATAGTACTGATCTCTAAATATGCTGTATTTGTTCTTTTACATTCACTCTTTTTTTTTTATTGTGAGAATACCATACAGAGGAGTTACAATTACATGGGCAAGATAACGAGCATTGTTGCCTCCTCTTTGTTTCCCTTTCCCATCCCTTCTCATACGCCCAATGCCCCCTACCCCATCCTTCTCCCCCCCCACCAAAGTTGTAAAGTTCGTTTTTCGACATAACGACTTGTACATCTCATTGTTGCAATGGGGCCACCTGTACCCCTAGTTAAATGATTTGTTTTTGTCCTTCCCCTCCACAAATTATACCAACATCAAACACAGTGAAAGCAGGGATTATACCATGGGGGAGAGACATACAAAGCAACATAGAAATCATCTTATAAACATGTTAGAAACAATTGCATGAAAGAAAAAATTTGAATACTTATCTTGGGGTCATTACCCTAACATCAACTTATCTGACTTTTTCTGCTTGACTCAGACACTCTTATGATAGCTTTTTTTAATTTATGTTTTTATTATCTTAAGTATTTGTACAAAGGGTTACTATTCAACAAATCAGTTTTTGAGTCCAATGCATCTTGATCAATATCACCCTTTTAACTCATAAATCAGGCATAGTGAAAAATGAATAACAGCCATAAAATAGTGCACTATACTAAAATAAGATTTTTAGATCACTACTTTTGAGTTTGGGGCTATTATTAAATGAAGTAAGGGTTACTCAACCACAAGCAATGCAATACACTATTACTTTATCTGATGACCAAGATGACTACTATGTAACTGACAGGTGAGTGTGATATACTACATGGATACTCTAGACAAAGGGACAATTCACATTCTACAGAGCATGGAGCATGATGAAATGAGAATTTATCATATACTCAGATCAGTGTGTAATATAAAACTTATGAAATACTCATTTCTAGAATTTTCCATTCACTATTGTAAGTAACCTGACTGTAAGTAACTGAACCATCAGAGGTAAACTGCATTGGGGCCAGATGTGGGGCATGTGCTATGTATTTGGATTTTTTAAAAGCAAGACTTTGAGTCAAAGGCTAAGATTCATGGACTGGGCAGGTCAAGTACCAAGGCTGCTTTGGAAAATCTACATATGCACACCATAGAAGACTGAAATGAAGAACTAAGCTGACCCAGGCCTCATGCTTTAAAATGCTCAACATATAGTATTTTAACATTTCTGTTATTTCCTTTTTAAATTTTACTTTATTGCTATTTATAATGGTAATGTGCATAGGGACTACAGTTAAATAAATAATGAGTACATTTCCTTTTGTACAGTGTCATCCCTTCTCTCACCCTTGTTTCTTTTTATCTATTTATCTATTTATTTATTTATTTATTATCTGTCTTGAACTCAGGGCTTAGGTGCTGTCCCTGAGCTTTTTCATTCAAGGCTAATGTTCTATCACTTCACATCTCAGCATCACTTCCTGTTTTCTGGTGGATAATTGGAGCTATGTTTCATGGAGTTTGCTGCTCAGTCTGAATTCAAACCCCAATCCTCAGATCTCAGCCCCTGAATAGCCAGGATTATAGGCATAACCCACCAGCACCTAACCATTTTTCTTTTACTTTTTTATTCTCTTCCTTCTCTGTTCTGTTCTTTTCTTTCCCTTTTTCTTGCTTCCTTCCCTCTCTTCCATCCTATACTTTATTTTATTTTATTGTTTTGTCAGTTGTGAGGTTTCAACTCTGGGCCTGAGTTTTTCAGCTCAAGGTTAATGCTCTACCCCTTCCCTTGGAGCCACAGAGTCACTTCTGGTTTTCGTGGTTAATTGGAGATAAGAGTCTCATGGTCTTTCCTGCCTGGGCTGGCTTTGAACCATGATCCTCAGATCTCAGCAACCCTGAGTAGCTAGGATTACAGGCTTGAGCCCACAGGCATCTGGCCCTTCCTTCCTATTCTTGGTTAAAATGTTCAAAGGAAGAGAGAGTTCCACTCATTGGGCTGGTGCTTTTTAGAAATTATCTCACTTTATCTTCAAATCACATGCCCTGATTTCTGTTTTACAAATAAGGAAACAGAATTAGGGAAATAGGAATTTGCCAAAATCAGATGATTAGGTCCAAGAATGAAACTCAATTATGTTTTTCTGTCTTTCAAACTCCATACCACATCTGGCCTCTTGCATATTTGAGATAAAAAGACATTTCTCCAGAGAAATGCATCCTAAAATAAAAAAGCATGGTATAACACTAATCACTGATAACACTAATTGTTAGTGAAAAAATTCTCTATTCTGTGAACCTCCGGGAATGCTAACTAGCAGTTAGGACAAAGGGTGGCCTTTGGATTAATGATGGCATTGTCTTTTTATGTAAGTGGGGGTGACAAAGGTGGATTAATCCATAATATTCACCAACCTGTGTACTTAAGATTCTTGTGTTGTACTTAGTGGGAAATTAAGGAAAAATCTTTTTCCTTTAAAATACCCTTTTGTCTCAGTTTTCATACATTAAGCACGTCACATAATCAATTTCCATAGGTTTTAATTAAAACTGAGTAATTCTTTCTTTTTTTTTTTTTTTGTCGGTTGTGGGGCTTGAACTCTGGGCCTGGGCCCTGTCCCTCAGCTCTTCAGCTCAAGGCGAGCGCTCTACCACTTGAGCTACAGCGCCACTTCCGGTTTTCTGGTGGTTTATTGGAGATAGGAGTCTCACAGTCTCTCCTGCCCGGGCTGGCTTTGAACCATGATCCTCAGATCTCAGCCTCCTGAGTAGCTAGGATTACAGGTGTGAGCCACCTAAGTAATTATTTCTAAGTATACATTTTTTCATTAAATGCAATAGAAGTAGCAACAGGAGGAAGAGGAGCAGTAAGTAGAGGAAAAAAAGGAGGAAGAGGAAGAAGAGGAGGAAGAGGACGGAGGGGGAAAAAGAAGGGGAAGGAGAAGGAGAAGAAGGAGGAGAAATAGGAAAGGAGAAGAGAAGGAGGAGAACTGGCTTTATTCTATAACTCTTTTGATGAAAAATATATGCTATGGATCTATTTATCATTTTGGAGGGCAAAAATAACTTCATATTTGCTATAGGTCTGAAACCTTCACTTTGTCCAAAGATTTTTTTCTTCCCTGAAAATAAGAAGACATTATTTATTGGATATAGTAAAATTCAGCACCCTGGGGTAGCTTAGAGAAATATGGACCTGCACAAAATATATAGTTGTTTGTTAAAGGAGACATTTTTCCAATACTAAAAGCAGGTTATCTATATAAAAATGCTAATGGAAAACAATATAATTCAATTTTCTCCATCATTAAAAGTAAACAATCACATTTGTCATTAGGCATTGTTTAATTTCTAGATCTGTCCAAGCATATGGATGCCAAATGGTAATATCAGTTACTTTGTAACCTCTTAAAATGGACCTATCCTTGAATTTTTCCTGACAGTCTCATTTTTAAACAAATAGTATATAATCCCATTCCTCAAGGGCTTTGTAGTTTATTGTCCAAAAAAGAGAAGTAGCAAGCCCAGTGCTGGTGGCTCACACACACCTGTACTCCTAACTACTCAGGAGGCTGAAATCTGAGGATCACAGTCCAAAGCCATCCAGGGAAAGAAAGTCCATGAGACTGTTACCTCCAATAAACGACTAAAAATCCAGAAGTGGCACTGTGGCGAAAGAAAGGAAGAAAGGAAGAAAGAAAGAAAGAAAGGAAGGAAGGAAGGAAGGAAGGAAAGAAGGAAGGAAGGAAGGAAGGAAAGAAGGAAGGAAGAAAGAAAGAAGGAAGGAAAGAAAGAAAGGAAAGAAGGAAGGAAGGAAGGAAGGAAGGAAAGAAGGAAGGAAGGAAGGAAAGAAAGAAAAAAAGAAGGAAAGAGAGAGAGAGAAAGAAAGAAAGAGAAGTAGCAAAAGCTTAAGTCTATTACTGGCCTATGTAATGTGAGTTCTAATTACATGAATAGTAAACAAAATATAAGATGTTCCTGATATCAAACATGGTCAGCTGTCAACATATGTTTTTCTAAACTCCAAAAAGTAACACCCTAAAAGCAAAAGGAAAGGGAAATTGTGATCAGTATCTTCTACTGAAAGAAGCTAGACAATACATACACAGTCCAGTTTTTTAAATATAAAAAAGTCAAATACAGTTAGCTGTGAAGATATGTTAAAACTGTCTGGAAAATGTATTTATTTTCCAATGTTTATATACGTTGCCAGGTAAATGAGATGTTACTTTGCATGGACACATCAAGAATCAGAGTTGCTGCAGTAGAACTATTTGGATAGCCATATTTTCCTCTTCAACTTTAAGAGAACATCAGAAGATGCATATGCTTTTGTCAATTATACCTCTCAGATCTTTTTTTGAATTTAATGGTATTTTTTATCTTTTTCTACTCATACAACCCACAACATTTTCCATTTTCACTAAATTTAACTCTTCACAATGCTATGGCCAGTTTTTCATATAATAAGTTTGGCCTAATTCTTGCAGCATTATTAAAATGTAGGTAGAGATACATTCACATTTTACTATTTAAAGCTCTCCACGAGACGTGGGAATAAATATGAGCCACTTTGTGAAAGTAGTGATCACTGAAACTGTAGTCCTTAGGCACATATAAAAGATAACAGGCAAATATGATTCTGTTCTTAGGGAGTTTAGCAAAGTAAGTTAATGACAGTCATTTGCAGAAGCCCTTAAATTTACATTATTCATAAATGGAAGAAAGTGGTACCTTATCAGACAGTCACCTATACCTTCATGATTCTCTGACACTCTTGTAACCATAAGAGAGGAATATTAAAGAAGAATTACATAAACCTTTTTTGAACCAATTGTCAGCTTGTTTACTGTAGATTAAACACTGCCACAGGCTTCTAATGGCTGGCAAGTCACACTGTGGAAAATGTCACTGGGCCCTGCCACCCCACTTGCTGTGCTCTATGGAGCAGAAAATTAAGCCGGGCATATTTGGGGGAGGAGTTTTTGGTTTGTAAGAATTTATAAAAATAGCCATACTTGATACATTCCACAGTCACATTTGCAAATTAATAACTCTGAGAAAAATAATCTAATCTTATTCTACATGCTAAAAATAATAGATCATTCTGATTCAAAACTCTAGCTAATAACTTTTTAGGTGAGTAGATTTCTCTTTCTAGTTAAAGAGATGCACAAACAACACAATAAAATATCTGATGCCTATGGCAGTTGAAAATAAATTGGAAAAAGTCTGTACAACCATACATATGTATTTCAATTATTCAGATTCCTCTTGAGTAAAGATAAGTCAAAATAGCTAATCATTTATCAAGGTATTATATTTCATTAACTCTAAATTAAATTTGTTATACCAATGTGATACTACTAAAGGAATCATTTACCTTAGTAATTCAAGACAGAAATTTATTGTTTATTTTATATATTTGTTTGAGACACAATATGGTTTTAAACAAATAATCTTCTAGTGAGGAATTTGCTTAGTCATATTTAGAACATTTAAATGCATTTTTATTTGTGTCAAAAACAGCATATAGTTTCACCATAAAACCACGCCTCACAGATTTCCATGTCACATTTAATTTTCCAATCTGGCATAAAACTATGAGACACTACAATGTTTAACAGAATAAGATGGTTAAAGAAAAATCCTCCAAGTGCTGTTTCTAGAAAAGTCCACATAGCTTTGTGATTGAGGGCTCCCCTATGATTAAGCAATCCCACTTTTGAGTATTTACCCAAACAATCACAAACTAGGACACTTAAGCTACCAGCACAATGTTCATTGCAACATTACTTACCATAGGTGAAATATGGAACCACCCAGCTGCCCCTCAATAGATGAATTGATCAAGAAAATGAGGTATATATACACAATGGAATTCTATGCTTCCATCAGAAAGAATGGCATCGCCCCAATCAGAAGGAAATGGAAAGACTTAGAAAAAATCATGTTAAGTAAAGTAAGCCAGACCAAAGAAACATAGACTCCATGGTTTTCCTCATTTGTAATAATTACTATATGTCTAGAGGATTACTATGTGTCTAGAGGATCACAATAACTCAATATCTATGTACATATGACCATATAAGATGATGCTAACCAAAATGAACTCCAAGATATGGAAACAAGAGGGTTTTTGGTTGTTTATTTATGTTTTTTTGTTTTTTAATGCACTATGCAAAGTTATTTCTTTTTATTATAATATGTTTTTATTGTAAAAATACTGTACAGAGGGGATACAATTACATGAGCAAGGTAATGAATACATTTCCTATCAAGCATTGTTGCCTTCTCCCTTCCCCCCTTGGGTTGATCTCCTGTTGTCACTGTTTTTTATTTTGGTACCCAGTGTCTTGTATATACATTTACCTGATTTGGGGAAGGGAAGGGGAAAGCACTAAATGGTGAGACGAAGGTCAAAAGGTGAACCAGTGTAACAGTGATACTCACAAGACACTATACTGGAAATTAACTTTACAACTTGGAGGAGTGAGAAGGATGGGAAAAAACAAGTCAGGGGGTAACACTGTTTAAAAATAAATGTACTCATTACCTTGCTTATGTAACTGTAACCCCTTTGACATCACCCTTTTAAAATGTAATTTTTAAAAGACACTTATTTGAATCACCCAAATACATTAACCAACTTCAAAATGTAGATAGGCCTCTCATCTTCTTCCAGGTTTCTTTGTTACATGGAGTAACAAACTAAACTACTACTACTCTTCTCAACTTTCAAGAGCAGAATCATAGGAGTTCTAGGCTCTATTTGCAATAGGACAGACTCACTATGTTATAAATTCTAGGAATTTCTCCCTTTCCTTATCATCTTACCCTTCATGTTTGTACAAAGTTTTTAATTTTATTGTTATCTTTAAATACTTGTAAAAAGAAGTTGCCATTTAACAAAGAAGTTTATGAATACAGTGCATCTTGATATTGCCTTTCTCAGCCATGGCTTGAAAAGGCAACCTCTGTCTTTTAGAAGTCCTATTGATCAAGCTAATAGAATTTACTGAACACTTGCTCAATGAACCTGCTATTTACTGTGCAAAAATGTTATTTACAGATATAAGACAACAGAGAGTTTCACTTAAAAGAGACAAATGTCCCATGATTCCTTCTTGTTTTTACCAAATACTCCCTAACATCTGATATGTTCTCCATTTACTAGCACACAAACAACCTCTTCTTCACTTACCTACAACTGACAGCTGTTTCATAAAGATAAGGGTGGGATTTTTTTAATCTTTATTGAAGAAATGATGCACAGGGGGTTACAGTTACATAAGTAAGGTGAGGAGTACATTTGTTTTTAAACACTGTTACCCAATCTCTTTTTTCTCTTCCTTACCACTCCCTTCCACCCTCTCCCCCCCCCACCAATTTGTAAAGTTCATTTACAACATGTTGTTAGTGTTAGTATCAATGTTGCATTAGTTTTTCCTTTGTCCAGCTGTGTCTGTGACCATAGCTAAGATATGGAACCAACCCAGATGTCCCTGAGTAAATGAATGGACCAAGATGTGGTATATATACACCATGGAGGTCTATGCTTCCATCAGAAAGAATGACATTGCCCCCATTCACAAGGAAATGGAAAGACCTGGAAAATTTTATATTAAGTGAAGTAAGACAGACCAAAAGAATAGTAGGTTGCATTGTTTCTCCCATTTGTAATAACTAGTAAATATGTATTATATTCTTAACAGGATATCTCAATAACCCAACTGCTAAGTGCATAGGATTATATATAATGAAGCATGTCGATATCAACTCTAAGAATTCAACTACATCACTGACAACTCTGAACACACGGTTGGCCTGACATGCTTAAAACATACTCACACCGATAGTTCATGGAAGGGCCAAGGTCTTATTTCTTACTTGACTTAGTGTTTTTCTGCCAGAAATATTTTGTAACATGCAGGTATAAGTTCTTGGGGAGAAAACACTTGTGACATCTTGAGTACTGCACAATTAAGCCCTAAAATCTTCTGTGTTAATGACAATGCTACACCTGGATTACAGATGTTCTTCATGCAACCCCACGAAGACAGTACTGCACATCAGAAGGCTGTAATCAAGTGCAAACTACCAAACACAAGAAAGTGAACATTTGGACAAAAATTCTTCCTCTCTGCAAATTCTTGTGTTTTAAACATAGAAGTTAAAAGATTGCGGAGATACCAATCACCATATGACAAGTCTTTCTGTACTTTTAACTCTTTGTTCCCAGTCTCCAGAACACTGCAGCTTATCTCATGTTTTGCTTGTTTGTGTTTTATTCTTCCTTTGTTTCTAGATCCCAGGAGATAAGTTGGCTTGTTAATGGCAGGTTCCCACTGAGACAGTGCAGCAGATCACAATTTCTTGACAACCACTCATCCACAGCTGACATGTTTCAAATGACCTGAAGTAGCTACATCTGTTGAGTCAAGTTATTACAAGCAGCTTCAAGAGAGAGCCTCACAGTAAGCAAAGCAGGCATAACAAGTAGGCTCTTTCTGGTCCACAGGGGGCTGCAACCTCCATATGATAGATGTAGATTTGGGACATGAGTAAGGGGAAGCCAATGGCTAGCAATCATTACAGTACATTTTCTAAGAGCTCCACTAGTAATAAAGCTGGAACTTAATTCTGTGTGTGTGTGTGTGTGTGTGTGTGTGTGTGTGTGTGTTTAGAAAAACTAGAGATACAGTGATTTAATTTATCTTTTAAAAGAGAACTCTGGGTTTACCTGAAGTTTAGAATTGCACAAGAGGAAAGAGCAAAAGTAAAGACTATGGACAAATGTTAGAATTCAGTACCCACTACCCCCAAAACATGGCACAATGGCATTTGAGAAGATAATAGTAAGAACTCTGTGACTCTTCCTTCCATCTCTCCTGAAGCAGGTCACAAAACCCTTCTGTGAGAAAGGTATAATTTAAGACAAGAATAAGGATGTCCCTAGGTCTGAAGGCATAGAAATACACAGAAAAATCCAAACAGTCTTTACTAAGTTCTTTCTGGGCTCAGATGCAGTTGTTATGAGAAGAAAGAATACAAAATAGCTAATGTATAATATATATGCTTCTATGTGTGTGTGCAAATATATGTATATATGCGTGTGTATATATATATATATAAAGAACTAAAGAAGATCAAGTTTAAAGTATGAAATAAGAGAATAACAAGGTTTATAGCAAGGACTACCAACACAGAAATAGAACTGATAAAAAATGAAAATGGAAGCTGGGTGCTGGTGATTCACACCTGTAATCCTAGCTACTCAGGAAGCTAAGATCTGAGGATCATGGTTCAAAGCCAGCCCAGGAAGGAAAGTCCACGAGACTCTTATTTCCAATTAACTACTAGAAAACTGGAAGTGGTGCTGTGACTCCAATGGTAGAACACTAGCTTTGAGCTGAAGAGCTCAAGGACAAAGCCCAGGCCTAGAGTTCAAACCCCATGAGAGACAAAAAAAGAAAGGAAGGAAGGAAGGTAGGAAAGAAGGAAGGAAGGAGGGATGGAGGGAGGGAAGGAAGGAAGGAAGGAAGGAAGAAAAGAAGAAAGGAAGGAAGGAAGGAAGGAAGAAGAAAAATGGAAATTAAAGAGTTTAAAAATAATAACTGAAACAAACCTCACTAGAAACATTCAACAGCATATCTGGGGTGGCAGAAGAACGAAATAGCAAATGTAACATAGCTTAGTAAGAACTGTATTTTTAAGAATAGAAACTAAGAAAAAAAGGGGGGGACAAGGACCTAATGGACAGAAGTAATGTTACAAATGGAAAGAAGACAGGGACAATTTTTGAAGAAATAATCACTAAAAACTTCTTAAATTTTATTTTTCAAACATCATTTGTGCTGAGTGTGCTATTGTACACATGTAATCCTAGCACTTAGGAATCTGAAGCAAGAGGAGCATAAATTCAAGGTCAACCTGGGCTAAATAAGAAAATCTCAAAAACAGACAAACAAAATTAAACATTTTTATACACATCTAAAAAGTTCAAAGAATTCCAAGTAACAGAAACTAAAAATAACATTTAGGTCCAACTTTGGATACTGTGTTGCTCTGCTATCCCTCACTACATAGTGGGGAAAATGAAAGAGGGTTGTCTTTGATTTCGAAGTGGCACATTGGGAAAGTGATAAAGATGCATAAGGTCATTAGAGGGAAACCCTGTGGTTCAATCCTGGTGGCTTTATAAACAAAGACAGAGATATACATATACCTGAAACCAGCCAGAGATAAAGCCATCACTACACCCTGTATATACAGAACTGTGAGTCAAAACAAATGGTATTGTTCTTCATAGTTATTCTACATGGCAGGAGCTTTTATTATAACAACAAAACAGATTCATATACCTAGAATCATCAAAATTAAATTTGTGAAATCCTAAAACAAAGAGAAAATCTTAAAAGATATAAGAGGAAAAATGGCTTATATACATAGAAATTATAATGAACAACTGATTTCTCATTAATAAATAGGGTAGTCAGGTGCTTAAAGCTCACAACTATAATATTAGCTACTCAGAAGGCTGAGATGTGAAAGGTCACAGTTCAAGGCCAGTCCTGGGCAGAAAAGATCTTCCAACTCCAATTAAACAGAAAAATGTACGACTTGAGGCATGGCTCAAATGGCAGAGTGCCAGCCATGAGCAAGAAAGCTTACCAAGATCAAACAAGAATGATCACAAAGTCCAGAGCTCAAGCTCCAGTACTGGCATAATCATAATAATGAATAATTAACTTATTACTATTAACACTTTTTACGCAGAAAGACCAAACAATACAAATGCACAAGAAGATATAAAAGACTATAAATACATAATTTTCTTCTATTTTAATGGTAACTACATAAAATACATATGTTAAAATTCTATTGTTGGTTTTATAGCAGATAAAAATTTAAAAAGCATAATAATATAATACACAAAATTTACAGGAATTGAATTAATATTAACCTGAAGTAAACTGTCATAAATTTGTAGAATTAACACTATAAAACAGTATAATAACATTGTAAGATAATCAACAAAAATTAGTATGCTAGAAAATATTTAATACAAACAATCAAAAAAGCAGTAGAAGAGGCAAAGAAAACACAAGGGTAGAGAAAACAAAGTAGTGAAATTGCTAATATCACTTTAACTAAATAAATACATTATTATTATAACTTTTTAAATGTTTTTTACTGTGAAAATACCATACAAAGGGATTACAATTACATGAGCAAGGTAATAAGTACCTATCTTATCAAGCATTGTTGCCTTCTCCTTTGTTTTTCCCCTACCATCCATGCCCTCCCACCTCCATGACTGCACTCCCCACCCCCGCCAAAGTTGTAAAGTTCATTTTTCAACGTAGCATCTTGTACATCTCATTGTTTCAATGGTTCCACCTGTATCCCTATTTAAACAATTTGTTTTTTCCCTTACCCTCCCAAATTATACCAACATCAAATACAGTGAAAACAGTGATTATACCGTGGGGGAGGGACATATAAAGCAACAAAAAAAGAATCACCTGATAAATATGCTAGAAACAATAGCAAGAAAGAAAAAACCACTTGTGTCCTTATTTTGGGGTTCATTTCACCTAACATCATCTTATCTGAACTTTTCTGCTTGTCTCAGACATATACTAGTTATTGCAAATAAGGGAAACCATGGGACCTATGTTTTTGGAGGCCTGGCTTACTTCACTTGAACTAAATCATTAAAAAATGTTGAAGAAGGACTGGGAAGATGGTTCAGTGGTAGGGTGCTTGCCTTGCATGCACGAGGCCCTGGGTTCGATTCCTCAGCACCACATAAACAGAAAAAGCTGGAAGTGGGCACTGTGGCTCAAGTGGTAGAGTGCTAGCCTTGAGCTAAAGAGCTAAGGGACAGCACTCAGGCCCAGAGTTCAAGCCCCAAAACCTACAAAAAAAGGTTGAAGAGGTCTGAGAAATATACCAAGCTGAAACATTCACATGATGCAATTTCACTGATCCATTAGAAATAATAATACTGTACCATTTGTAAAGAAATAGAAAGACCTGGAAATAACTATGTTAAGTGACCCATGTACATGTCAGGCTCAGAGAGACAAAGAATGCATGTTTTCCTTTATACATGAATGCTTGCTTGAGCTTATAAACTGAAAAGTAAGTACATTGGGTGGTGGTATGCAAGTATATACAAATATATTGACTGAAAATGGTAGATTGAAAAGAGAACACAAGTAGTGTAATTGCTTAGCAAATGTGAGGCTCAAAAATAAAAAAAACACCAGGAACCAGGTTGTTTTTCAAGTACTCCCTTTTTCTTTTTCACCCCTTTGTTCTAGGGCTGGAATAAGGTCAAGTAGAAATGAGTGAATGAGTGAAGTAGAGAAGAAGAGGAGAATACAGTTAAGAATTCAATATGTATCCTACAAAATTAAGAAGAGCAAGGGGAAAAAAGATCAAGAGAAAAGGTGGGTAGGAGAGGGATAGGTTAGAATACTAAAAGGAGTGACATTGATCAAGTTGCATTGTATTCATAAACTGCTTTGTTAAATGGCAACTCCTTTGTACAACAGCTACTTCAAGATAATTAAAAATATAAGCAAGATCGAATTATTTACCACCTACTAGAAACAGACTTTAGGTTTAATCCAATAGTTTTTTAAATTATAAGATGGAAATGAAAGGATGGGGGAGGGTATGGGAAGGGATGGGAAGGGATGGGAAGGGGAAACAAAGGAGGAGGCAACAATGCTTGATAAGAAATGTACTCGTTATTTTGTCCATGTAATTGTAACCCTTGTGTATGGTATTTTCATAATAAAAAATAAATAAAACTCTTTGAAATATTAGAAAAAGAAAATAAGATCTCATATAAATCATAATGGGGTGAGTGCTCAAACAAATACAAATCGATTTTAGTTAGTGCAAATGTTTTTACTAGGGACAGAGTCATTTCATAGTGATGAAATAATTAAATCTGGACACAGCTGGATAATCTTACCTACTCAGAAGACTAAAATCCATGAGATCTCAGTTTAAAGCCAGCTCTGACAGAAAAGTCTCAGTAACTCTATTGTCAAGATAATTAGCAAAAAGCTGAGCTGGAAGCATGGCACAAGTGACAGACAATCAGCTGAGCAAGGAAGGCAAAAGAGTATGAGGCCTAATAGCACCAAGGAATAAATATAATTAAAGAATCAAATCAATAGAATACAACAGGCTGGGAAGTTGGCTCAGTGGTAGAGTGCTTGCCTTGCATGCATGAGGCCCTGGGTTCAATTCCTCAGCACCACATAAGCAGAAAAATCCAGAAGTGGCACTGTGGCTCAAGGGTAGAGCACTAGCCTTGAGCTGAAGATCTAAGGGACAGTGCCCAGGCCCAGATTTCCAGCCCCATGACCAACAACAACAACAAAAGAAAACAATAAATATAAATAAATAACAATAGAACTTCAAAATATATGAACCAAAACTGACAAAATGAAAATGAGAAATTGGTAATACAATATTAGTTGGAAGTCTTAATACTACACTCTGAATAATTGATAGAACATCACACAGAAAATAAAATTTTAGAAGACTTAGAATCATTATGAACTAGCATGAAGTAACTAAAGTTTATAGAATATTCCATCCCAAAACATCAACAGATACATTGTTTTCAAGTTCACTTGAAATATAATCCTAATTAAACTACATGCTAGACAATAATCATTCCAGAAATTGGGTCTAGGGGCATGGCAGAAGTGGTAGAATGCTTGAGTAACAAGGGAATGGTCCAAATTCAAACTCCATTACTGCCAAAAGTTAATAACCTGTACAAATACCAAAAGATTAAAATAAATTATACAGTTTGATGAAGAAAATAATTCTGAGCAAGATGTTAGGTGCTCATCATTGTGCAAACAATTATATGCTTGCACACACACACCAAAATGGCACAGTCTTTGACTCATCTAAATTATATAGCATAGCCACTATTGTACATGTGGTCTATTGTTTATGGAAATGTGTTTATAGTACATACAATTATATGTTAAAATGAATACAAATGAGTGAATATTATGGTAAAATTCATGGGACACAGCGGAAGTAAAGAAAGAAACTTCTTCCTGTAATGAAAAAGAAGAATCTGAAATCACTGTTCTAATCTTCAACCATAAAATTCAAGAAGGAGTAGATGAGTCCAAAGCAAGTAGAATCCATTATTATAAAAAGTGACCATCTAGACAGAAAGCAGTGTATTAACATCTGAGGCTTGACATGGGAAGGGGAGATATGGGAAACTGCATGAGGGGATCATAATGAGATGGTGGGAAAATGTTCTAAAACTGGATTAGAAAGATGACTGGGTAATATCACAAATGTACTTACATTCATTGAGCTAAACTGGGTACTGATGAGTCACAGCTGTGATCCTCTTGACTTAGGAGGCCAGAGCCAGCTACATAATCAAATCAAACCAGAAAAAGAAGGTGGAACTGAAAGTTTGGCTCAAGTGGTAGAATATCAACCTCAAGTAAATAAAGCCAAGTAAAAGTTTGAGACCCTTAGTTCAAGCCACAGTACTGGCACAACAAAACAAACTGAGTTATGCAACCAAAATAAATAGTAGTAATTGTGTCTAATTTATGCAATAAAGTCATTACAATAGAATGTCCTAATTGGCATTGGAAAATATACAGATATATACATGTATCATGAAATTCAAATTTAATAAATCAAACCACTAAAGGTAAAGCATAAGCATAAATTTAATTATTATTAATTATTCAAGCTTGCTCTTTATAATTTTATAATCAATTATATATCCTTTACTACCTTCATTTATAAAGCATAAAATATTCAAAAGAAATATTGGGAGAGAGTAAAGAAAGGGTGACATTGTCCAAAAAGAAATGTGTTCATTCCTTTCTTTATGTAACTGAAAACCCCTCTGAACATCACCTTTACAATAACAATAAAGATGGTTTTTAAAAGAATAAAATATTCATAAGAAATTATTGATATTACCTTAAGTTTTAATTAGAGTTAAAGTTTTATAACTAGTTAGTATTAAAATATTAAAAGTAGGGATACAGGTTGACCCTCTGTAACAATGAGATGTACAAGATACTATATTGAAAAACAAACTTTATTAGAGCTCTTGATTATAGCCATTCTAACTAGGGTGAGGTGGTATCTTAATGTGGACAGACAGGAACCCTACTGCATTGTTGGCGGGAGTGTAAACTTGTTCAACCACTTTGGAAAGCAGTATGGAGGTTCCTCAAAACATTCCACATAGAGCTCCCCTATGACACAGCAATCTCACATTTGGGCATTTACCCAAATGACCACAAACAAGGCCATACTTGTTCATTGCAGCCTTATTTACCATAGCTAAGATATGGAACCAACTCAGATGCCCCTCAGTAGATGAATGGATCGAGAAAATGTGGTATATATACACAATGGAATTCTATGCCTCCATCAGAAAGAATGACATTGCCCCATTTGTTAGGAAATGGAAAGACTTGGAAAAAATTCTATTAAGTGAAGTAAACCAGGCCCAAAGAAACATAGGTCCCATGGTTTCCCTTATTTGCAATAACTAATATATGTCTGAGACAAGCAAAAAAGGTCAGTTAAGTTGATATTAGGCGAAATGAACCCAAAGGTAAGGACACAAGTGGTTTTTTCTTTCTTGCTATCGTTTCTAACATATTTATAAGATGATTTCTTTGTTGCTTTGTATGTCCCTCCCCCACGGTATAACCCTTGTTTTCACTGTATTGGATGTTGGTATAATTTGGGGAAGGGAAGGGAAAAAACAAATTGTTTAAATAGGGATACAGGTGGACCCATTGCAACAATGAGATGTACAAGACGCTATGTCAAAAAACGAACTTTAAAACTTTGGCGCGGGAAGTGGGGAGCGGCGGGGAGGTGGGGGGCGGGGGAGGGCGATGGGAAGGGATGGTAAGGGGAAACAAAGGAGAAGGCAACAATGCTTGATAAGAAATGTACTCATTACCTTGCTCATATAATTGCAACTCCTCTGTATGGTATTTTAACAACGAAAAAATAAAAAAGAAAAACGAACTTTACAATTTAGGCAGGGGTGGGGGCGTGGTTAGTTGTGGAGATGGGAAGGAAGGGATTGTAGGGGAAAAACAAAGGAGAAGGCTACAATGTTGATAGGAAATATACTCATTACCTTGCTCATGTAATTGTAACCCTTCTGTACAGTATAGTAAAAGTTTGGACATATTATATACAATCATTGATTGTAATTAAGGTCTTGAGAACTTTATGCCCATACTGGCCTTGAACCCTGATCCTCCAACCTTTGACTCCCAAGTAACTAGAAATTACATAATTGAACAATGATGGTCATCTCTTGAATATTTGGAATAATTGTATCATATATGTCTTCTCTTTTTAGCAAGATATACTGATTTTTTTTCACCTGGAATTATCATAGCATTGAAACAAGCCATGACAGCTTGTACATATACAGTATATACAACTTTGAATATATGTGACTGATTTCAATCTAATGCAATCAAGGGGCCACATTCTGTAATAAAACTGTTGTAAATCTGAATCATCTGGGCCAAAGGCTCTGTATAAAATAGATTCATATGCCTAATTTCCTGAAAATGATCTATTTGGGTTCCAAATATTCAAGAATGTCTTAAAATTTTATTTATGTTTAAATAAATCTGTTTTCAATCAAATCATTGAGGATAAAAAACATGTGAACCATATCTTTTCTGATAATACTGAGATCTGAACTCAGGATAGGTGCTCAACCTTTTTACTTCCATTTCTTTTTCAGGTTGAATCTCACACTTTTATATGGGGCTGGCCTTGGACCATAACCCTCCTACATGTACCTCCCACACATCTGAGATTATAGTTGTATCCCATCATGGTAGACCTGTTGACTGAGATGAGAGCTAGGAGAGGAGTGTTTGCTGACTTTTGCCTGAGCTGCATTTGAACCATATTCTCCCAATATCCAACTCTAGAATTGCTGAGAGTCAAACGTGACCTTTTTTTTTTTTTTTTGGTTGGTCGTGGGGCTTGAACTCTGGGCTTGGGCGCTGTCCCTGTGCTGTTCAGCTCAAGGCAAGCACTCTACCACTTGAGCCACAGCACCACTTCTGGTTTTCTAGTGGTTTGTTGGAGATAAGAGTCTCATGGACTTTTCTACCTGGGCTGGCTTTGAACCTCAATCCTCAGATCTCAGCCTCCTGAGTAGCTAGGATTACAGACGTGAGCCCCCAGCGCCCGGCTGAATCTGAACCATTCTAAAGAAAAAGAATACTAGTTTTCTGGAAAGATTAAGGTTCCAAGAAAAAATGATAAGCTAAAAAAATAAGCATTTCAATGTAAATGCTCACTTCTGAATTTGATGGAAAAGATAAGAGCTAATCAGCAATGTAATATTGCTTTCTACTTGAAAAATGTTTCTTGCAAGGAGTGGAAAATGGTAGATATTACCATGATTTATGGCCTTGTGAGGACTAGAATACAGAAAAAGAGTACAGAATATCTGTGACAGTGTGAATGGTCATCACAACGAATCAGAAAAGAAAACTATGACAAATAATCCTTTTCAGGGATAACAACAACCAACCAAACAAACAAAAGCTAAGAAAAAAAAAATGGGAGACATTTCCACAGATAATTTCAACCTAATTTATTTGGTTCTTTTCTCTACCTCATTTTTAGAAATTTTCACTGGGAGAAAATGCCTGTGACTCTCCTTACAAAATTGAGTGTTTTCTACTTAATCATGTGAGATAATATTAGGAATACAGGAATGCTTTCCATACACCATCCTAAAGGCCATATTCTAAAAGCCAATAGTGTTTCTCATTTTCATGTCATAAATCAAACTTAGCAATTATATATAGATAAACAAAATAATCTCTTGGCAATATGGTCTTTGATCTTTACTTTTATTAGATGTAAATTCCATATAATGGTTTGGTATGTCGCTACGAGTGGGTTGGGGGTCATTTAGTCTGTGCTTGATTGTTTTCTTTTCTTGCAGCTGTGGAGCAGAAACTGTGGAAATTTCTTTGCTGACCTAAATTATAAAGGACTGGCTTCAAGACCATGAAGCAAACTAATTTTAAACAGTAATTGCATCTCACACCTAATATCTTGAGTTTACTCCGAAATAGCAACACAGATGAGCTAAAGCAACTGGCATGGTGTAATTTCAGGAGAATTAGTAAGCATATCATTTTCAGAAACATCCCCCCAAAAAAGAAAAGGTCTCTTTCAAATCTTAGTTTAATTTGATTCATTATTTTTAGAGTTCAAAAATGTATCCATTATAATCACATTTCTAATGTTATCCTAAGTTGCTTTCACCCTATCTTATTAACTCAGCTTTCTTCCACAATAAATCTTGTAAAGATTTTAAGATTTAATGTATTTATTTCAGAAGTGAAATCAAGCTATTTTCTTAAATACTTTGCGGTTCTTTCAAATATTATACCTCAAAATAATATAGAGAAATAGAAGATTCACTCTGAAATGGTAGCTTATCTTTTGCAGGACTTCAGTAGTTTCTCAGATGGAAGTTCCACATTAGTATTGAGTTATGCTGGTATTTTATTCAAAAATTTTTACTGAAAACATGTAGCAAATCTTATGTTATCAACATTTTTTGAATATAGACACAGAATAAGTTACAAATACAAATGTATACCTTTAAATGACTTTAGAAGCAAACAGCAACACAAACATAGTGATATATGTGTATGTCCTAGAAGTCACGTGCTGGAAACTTGATCCTCAATACCATAAGTTTTGTGGTATCTGGAGGTGGTTGTTGAGCTAGGTACTGAGCATTAGGTGAAATCATAGGATAGGACCTCTATTTTGATAGTGGTTGCTTACAAGAAGAAGAAGGATCTTTAGCATACTTCCCCTGCTTTGTCATACAATACCAACCATGACATGTCATACTTTAGCCAGACCCTTACCAGGTGTCAAGCATATGAACTCCCACACAGCCTCAGACCATATACCAGATAAACATCAGTTCTCCATAAATTACCCAATCTCAACATTTTGAGTAACTATAATGCATTCTCAAAAATGCATCATCTGGCAATTGCATCATTGTGCAACTATTGTAAAGTATATTCACCAAACTCACCTAGTATACAACTAAGTTAGATGGCATTACTCACTTAAACATTTATTTGTTTACCTAAATGTATCTTCATTTTAAAATATTTCCCTGGTGCCAGTGGATCACACCTGTAATCCTGGTGACTCAGGAGACTGGGATCTGAGAATCATGGTTTGAATCCAGCCCAGGCAGGAGAGTCCATGAGACTCTTATTTCCAATCAAATCTATAAGCAGAGCTGTGGCTCAAGTAGTAGAATGCTACCCTTGACCAAATAAACAAAACCTCAGAGATGGCACCCAAGCCCAAGTTCAAGCCCCAAGAACAAAAATTACCCTTTCCCCCCAAAAAAGAAAAATCATTAACATATTACCAAAACCTACACATGGTTAGAATCATCAATGTTTGTCTTTCCCCAAACAGTCTTTAGGCACAGTGGCATACATGGAGATGTCATCTATGCCTTCTCCAGAATCCTTTCTGACAGGCCTGCCTGACACAACTTTACAATTACCATGTGTTTATTTATTGATTGATTGGTTTTTTGGGGTTAACAAGAGGTAAAAGTCTCACAGACTTTCCTGTCACAGTTGGCTTTTAACAATGATCCTCAGATCACAGCCTCATGATTAGCTAGGATTGCAGGCCTGAGCCATCACAGCTTCACTTCTGGCTTTTCATTGATTAATTGGAGGTTAAGTGTCTCATAAACTTCATGGGCTGGCTTTGAACTGCAATCTTCAGATCAGAGCCTGCTGAATAGTGAGCAATATGGTCCTGAAAGCTTTTATTTTATTTTTATTTATTTTTTTATTTTAAAGATACTGTACAGAGGGGTTAGTTACATGAGTAAGGTAGTGAGTACATTTCCTATCAAGCATGGTTACCCCCCTCCTTTGTTTTTCCCCTGTCATCCCTTCCCTCCCCACCTCCCTAGCTCCTCCCATTTCAATCTAAAATAATGATAAAGAATACAGTCTAGAAGTATATAAAACATAAAACTAGTTATCTCTTACCTTATCAAGAATTATATATAGTATATATTATACATGCCAGATTTTATACAACAGGAAGTATGATAAGTTCATTTCGGTCAGCATCCAGTGGACATTGATAATATGTGGTGCTAGACTGTTACAATCACAATGTGATAGTGATATCTCAGCTTCATTACAGTCTAATGGGACCACCATCCCATATGCAGTCCCTCATTGACTGAAATACTGTTTTGCAGCATGTTGTTGCATTTGCCAACTAACCCAGACTGAGAAATATGCTAACATAACATTAAAGTCATGATTATGAGAAACAAAACAATTTAAACACAACACCAAAGACAATTTTCAATGACAGTAAATCAGAGGAAGTGGCTAAGTGCATTGAACTTTGAAGAATCTTCTAAAAATAGCTTTCCCTGGCTCTTACTAAAATTTTCTCCCCCAATTTAGCCAATGGTAATTATTTCTTTATAGTTTAGATGACATGATAGCTAATTTTTTCAGGTCAACTTGGCTAGGACACAATACCCAGACATTTGGTTAAATACGTCTGGTTGTTTCTGGGAATGTATATTTTTAGATTTGATTAACATTTAAATCAGTGGACTCTGCTAAAACAGATTACTCTCCATAATGTGGGTAGGCCTTTCCAATTAGTCCAAGGCTTCAGAAAAATATTGACCTCCCAAAGAGATTATTCTGCAGCAGATAGTCCTCAGGATCCAACCATAATATCAGGTCCTCCTCCTTTTCCACCCGGGGATTTGCCTTATAGGTTTTGGGCTTGCCACATTCCTTAACTGTGTAAGATTGTTACTAAGAAATTTCTCTGTCTCACTCCTTCTGTCTCTGTACACACACACACACACACACACACACACACACACACACACACACACCATTGGTTTCTTGGAGAACCCACACTAATAGGTTTGTCTTTTTTAATTTTTTTATTTTATAGGTCAAGAAAGATAGCAGCTAACTATGAGCAATGAAAATATATTTTAAAAAACTAAATTAGAAAATATGTTGAGGCTTCCAGAATTCAAAAGGAAGATGTTAGCTAGCTGAAAGGCATAAATAGTATGCATGGGAGGAAGAGATCACAAGACCTCTGAGAGAAAAACTGCACCCTGTAATTAAAACATCCCAACTCCCAGTCAACCTCAGCCCAGTAGGCTGGACCCAGTGATAGAAATTTCTCATGGATAATGCAAACCCCAAAGGCAAATGTTGCCAACCTCTCCCTAGAGACAACCTCCTTTCTGTCTATTGAAAGTACATTTGTAACAGGCATTTAAACTGTTTCTGCTAAAAAGCTCTGATCCTTTCCTTTAACCCATGAAATGGCTAAAAGAGGAGAAAAGCTTCACATCTCTGCCTTCATTTTGTATCTGTCTTAGCTCTAAGCATTCTCTCCACAATCACTTTGCAAGTACTTTGGGTTCCAGGAATGACTGGTAACATTTTTATGACAAGGGACTAAATCTACTCCTAAAGAACAGCAAGACCTTGCAGAATAGAGCTCCCCCAAATGGGGGCAATTACCTAAAATGAAGTGGCTGCACCCTAGGGAAGAAAAAACCATCTCTCAAGAACCAAACTGATCCCCTCAAATGATGATAAGGATAATTTCTCTGGAACCCAAGAGAACCAGAACTGAGTAAAGATCAGCCAGGCAATACCTATGATGGGTCAAACTATGGATACTCCTATTCCCTGCCCCTATTTAAACCTGATAATATTCATATCTATCCTAAAAATAACTGAAAATGATCTGAAGTGCCATGTTCCCAGGTGGTGCCCATGACACATAATAAGTCTCCTTCCCATGTCCTTCAGCATTTCTCTTTCTTTGGCACCTAGGGACAAGTGGCCAGATCTGACATATTCCTTTTCTAACAGACTTGCCTATCACTTTCACTATGTTTCTCATCCTATCTGAATTCTGTAGACTAACATATGGACTGAAGTATGTCTCTCCAATAATAATCCTAGAGTACAAGTAGCTAAGGTTACAGACTTGAGCAACTGTACTCAGCTAGAGGTTAAAATAGCATCTGATAGAATCTCATTTAAAATAAAAGATTATTAAAATTCACAGTACAATTTCTACAGAGACCAAAAAGATAGATAGATAGACAGACAGACAAGATAGATATTTCTCCCACTCCTTCTGTTTGTTTTTCCAGCAAACACTAATAAGTATCAGCTATGGAACGAATTTGGGTGAAGATCACAGGCAGATTTTAGCCAACAGAGTTAAGTAGCAACCTACCAGAAGCACTTCAACATGTAGAGCTTTTATCAAGAAAAGAAACAAGTTTAAATAAGTGAAGATAGACCTCTAAGGTCACAAGAAATACCAGATCCAGAAATAGAACAGCCTCTCTCTATCTGAAGATACTCTTTATATGTAGATGAGGAAATATACATACACACATACATGACCACATATATTTCTGGGCTCTCATATTTCAGTGTGGATGCTTCAATGATAAGTCAAAAAATAATATATAAGTTTACTCCTACTTTGTCTCTAATTGACAGAAGCTACACAGTATTATCTTCACATTATATTATATTAAATTTATAGTCAAGACCTAAGGGACAGATACAATGGCATATGCCTAAAGTTTCAGCTACTTAAAAGGCTAAGGTATTAGGACTGATTGAGCCCAGGACTTCAAGAACAGCCTGAGCAACATACGGAGAGGCCCTCCCCCAACTCCCATCTCACAAACAAGAATGAGAGGAAGAATTGAAGGAAAAAGGAAGGAAGGAGAGGGAAGGGAGGAAGGCAGGAAGGAGGATACAAATTACAATCATCATCTAGTTTCCCAATTATGCTTGTTTTCTTTTTTTTTCTTCTGTTGAAATAACTTAAAATTATTTGCCCTAGAATCATGCTGTCAACGTTAGGATCTTGTCCTATCTTTTTGTGTGTGATGGCAGTGAAGACTCTTCCCTTAGCTCTTTCTTCCCTTACATCTTTGCCCAAGGCTCATACTCTACCACTTGGACTACACCTCCACTTTCAGCTTTTTGCTGGTTATTAGAGATAAGAGCCTCACTGAAATTTCTACACAAACTGGTTTCAAACCAAAATCTGAAAATCTCAATCTTATGAGTATGTAGAATTACCGGTGCCAACTACTGGCACCCAGCTTTGCCCTAGTCTCTTTGGACTTAAAATACCTAGTAAACAGCAGGTGCAATGGTGAGGAACAGAGGCAGGTGCCACCATGGCAGCACTAGGGAAAGGGTTTCACAGATATGGATCCTGGCTTTCAGGGAACACAGAGGATAAGGATTGTTCCAGAGTAAAAGAAAACACAATTGTGTGGATGCACTGGAGGATTGGAGAGGGCTTGGCAATGTGATCTGTGAAGAATTCTTAGGAAGTAAAATTCAGTACCAGTACCACTTTAAAGGTTGAATACAAGAAGGCTTCTGTGCAAAAAGGGAGAATGAGGTCCTATATGATGTACCTTCAAAGCATGCACAGGTATACTGACACAGGACCATGTGGGAGAATCAGCTTGATCAGACTTGAGGAGGGAAGGAAGTGACCATGACCATATTGGCCTGCCAACAGCTCTTATAGGAGTGGAAGGAGCAAGCATGTGCAAAGGTCCTAACACTTAACTGGGAAGCAGGAGCTATAATTGGGTGTGAAAGGAAAGGGAAAGCACTTGGGTTTTAGAGTTCAGGTTTAGTCATCCCCAGTCATTCATAGATTCCAAGATCACCATGACTATCTAAAACCATGAACAATGTGCCAAGCCTTTTGTCAATTATGTTTCTCCTATCCATATGATACCTAATTTATAAATTTGGCAAATAAGAGTACAAACAACAATAACAAAATAAGACCAGGTTAAGAATATATGATATGCTGAGCATTGGTGGCTCACACTTGTAATTCTAGTTATTCAAAGCCAGCCCAGGCAGGAAAGTCTATGAGACTCTTATCTCCAACTACCTACCAAAAAAGCTGGAAGTGGTGCTATGGCTCTACTCAAAGTACAGGGTCGGTGCCTAGGCCCTGAGCTCAAGTCCCTGGACTGGTATTTTTTAAAAACGAATATACTATAGTTATATAATGTGGATATTCTCTCTCTCTCCCTCTCTCCCCACTCCTTTCTCTACGTATATAAGGTTTGTCATTATTCATGGTTATAGCAAGTAATTGAAACCTTGAATAAAAGGTGATAAAATGGTGAGACAAAGGACAACTGGGAAAACAATGCAACAGTGATATTCACAAGACAATATGGTGGAAATAATCTGTTCAACTTGGGAAGGGGTTGGGAGGGAGGGAAAGTAGGAGAAGAATGAGGGAAAGGGTAACAAGTTTGACAAGAAATGTACTTTTTAACCTTACTTATATAACTGTAATCCTTCTGTACTTCACCTTGACAATAAAAAATTAAAATTAAAAAATAGGCTATTACTTAGAAGACCAAATCAGATGGATTTACTGAATGCTTAGAGTTAGGAAGCCTAGAGAAGCAAGAATTGAGAAGTATCCATGATTTTGGCAAAGCTAGAGAATGTGGACAGGAAAACATGCAGTGGAGATGGAGGAGAAAAGATAAGATAGTATGATAGTGTCAGTAATACAAAGTTCCTCTGGAACAGTCAAATGGAGAAGTTCGAGTGGTATATCAGATTTGTTGGTCAGGAGCTCAGGAGTTCAGGAAAAGCATCAGAGTGAAAACAGAGGCTTGAAAATCAGTAGAACACATGTCATTAGATTAGAAGCACAGCAATAAGAAGGACCACTCTGGCAAAGCACTCTTTTTAAAGTGGAATCGCTTTCAATTGATTTTTCCTCATCTTCAAATTTTTTGTCAACAGCATCTACCTAGTTTTGTTTTAAGATTGAATGAGAGCAACAGTTAAATAATCTTATCTCCACAGAGGTGAGAGGTGAAAAGGGAAACAAACTTTCCTCCTTACCATCTCTAGGAGGACATGGGGGTGGATTAGGGATGAAAAGAAATGGAAAGAGATCTCTGAGTAAAGGCTTTTTATTCCTCACCTCTACCCATTTCCCTTCTAATTCTGCTGGATGTGTCCTTGGTTTTCAAAACCAAAACATGTTTGTGATTCCATGTAAAGTAATACAAAAAAAATAAAGAAAATATTAGGCATCTCTCTCCCACATGAGGTAACCAACTAGTTATTTTTACAGTAACATTTTATTCCACATAAAACCTAGTGTCCTTCTTTGGCAATGTAACAAGAAGAGACTACATATGTGCACATGCAATCACACTCACAAAAATACAAACAAAAATGAGTTTGAAAATGTCAGTAGTGTCCTAACCAGTAGGGAAGAGCAGCTGTTTAATCTGTTCATTTGACAATCTGTCCTTTTAGGAAACAGAGTACCAGAAATAACTTTAATGTCTAACAAAGGAAGAAATAAGTCAGCAGAAAACAAATAAATAGGAAATTGTAAATGATGTTGCTAAAACGTCAAATATATCTGACTAACTACTAGGCTCAGAGAGGGATCACTGGAAGAAGCATGAATTTTAGGAAAATTGTGTCAATTAAGCAATATAACCAGGAGACTGGACATTCTTAATCTTACCTTTCAGCACGCTGGTTTTAAACTCACTTTTTTTTGGTTATCCATAAAATATTCATTACAGAAAACTACATCACATGAATGCGTGACTTAAAGAGACAAGCAGCCCTCTTAAGCAGCAAAGACATGGCTGACAAAATCCAAGTCTCACAACAAATATTATTTGCTCTGAGGCTGTACCACATTCTTGCTCTAAGCCTTATAGTTATGATTACAAATTCTAGTTTAAGTCATTTTCTTTAGTCATTATCTATTAAGGTGAAATGTTGTGCATCTTATGTCTGTTAGGATTAAAGTACAAAAAGATTATATATGCATGAAACTGCACCAGACAGCAAATATTTGATTATTTGAGATTAATGAGAGCTGAAATGGGAAAGTGGGGCAAGTTGGCTTTCAAAATGCATCACCCCACTCTTTGGGCCTTCCTTCCAAAGTCCTTAACACTCAAATGTTTAAAATAAGAATTCAAGTATTCTAGCAACATGGTGGTCTAATTCCTATCAAGACACGATCATTATAACTTCTTATCATGAGAAAGGACACTGTAACAACTCTTAATTCTTAACCTAAAACAAAACATCTCTTTGAAGATGGAATATTAGACCAGGTTTCTTTTCTTGAGTTCAGAAAATAATCTCTTCCTTTAAATAACACTGCATCAAATGCATCTATCAGCAGTCAAGCTTGACAACAGAGCTCTATTAGAAAGCCATATAATTTCATTGTATTTAACAAACAGAAAATGTGAGTTAGTGTGGGCACAGTTGAAGTGAAATGCCCTCTGTGGAAGCCTGTTATATAGAACCTATGTGAACACAGGAGACATTCAACATCTAAAGTATAGCTCCTATTTAGTTCAGACAGTAGGGTGCCATTGAGAAAATCCGATCAGAAGGAAGGAGCATTTGGGTACAATCACTCTTAAAAAGAGTGCTAAAGAGACAAAGACAAAGCAGCTAGAGTGATAATCTCAGGAAACAAAAGGTAGACCTAACTAAAGTAGGTACTGAAGACAGAACAGGTGATTAACAGAAAAGGCAGATCACAGAAAGTGGAGAGTAGTAAACCAGGGGCTCATGAAGGTGAAAAAACTTCAAGGAGAATGTGAACATGAGAAAAGAATTCAAGGAGACCCCTAGGGTCCAGCAGGAATGAAAAAGGAAATACAATGTGAGGGAGAAGTAACTAAGCCATTTCCTGTCACCTCTACTTTCACTGAGTGTCCATCTCTGGGCCAACTGTCCTCATCACCACATCTACACACACACACACACACACATACACACACACACACACACACACACACACACAAACACCTCTGCACATACATACAGGGTTTGTGTTTCTCTCTCTTCTTCTCTTCTTCATCTCTTCCTTTCCTTTTTTCTCTTCTCCAGTGCTCACTCTGAAATTGTCTACTCATCTTTTTTCCTTATGTAAAACACTTATTTATTTATTTCTCTTTTCATTTCCCTTTCCTTCCTTTCTTTTCCATTTCTCTTTGCTTTTCTTCCATTCACTTTTAAGAAATTATTTATTGTTATTGTAAAGATGATATGCAGAAGGGTTAGAGTTATATAAGTCAGAGAAATGAGTACATTTCTCTCTAAACAATGGTACCCTTTCCCTCACTCTCTCCCAGCTTTTCCCTCCCATCCCACCTACAAGTTATATAGTTCATTTTCCACCGTGTCTAGTGAGTATCATGGCTGCATTTGTTCACCCTTTTCTACACCATTTCTGTGTCCCTCCTTGCCCTTCCAAAGATAGATAAACAAGCAAACAAGACAAAAGAAAAAGAAAAGAAAAGCAGCAACAACTCAAAAAAAACCCCACAACCATCTTGTTTCCATTTTCTAGAATTCATTTCAATAAGTATTATTTTATATGATCAGATGCACATAGCTATTGTGCTTTTGTGATCCTCTTATAAGAATCCTCCTTTGGCCTCACTCATTGTGAATACCTGAGACCTGTATAATACATGGGGGCATGATAAATTACACCCTTCTTCTTCCTCCTCCTCCTTCTTTTTCTTCTTTTAGTAATACAGGGATTTGAAATTGGAACCTCACACTTGCTAGGCAGGTGCTGTACCACTTGGGACCCAGTCCTTGTGGGTCTTCAGTTGATTTTTCAGGTATGGTCTTTCAGTTTTGCTTAACATTATCAAGTGACCATGATTCTTCTTCCCACAACCTCTGTGTAGTTAGGGTCACAGACACATACCACCAAGCCCAACATATTGAGTGAAATGAACGTCTCAATACTTTTTGACCTTGAACTGTAACCCTCCACTTCTGATGTACCTTGGTTTACAAGTGTGGGTCACCATTTTCAATCCTTTCTTTCTTTCCCACAGTTTGTGTCTTACTACTCTATTTATCCAAAGAAAGGATTCCACCTAGATCTGTATTTTTTAGAAATCTAGAGAGTAGAGTTGTGTAAATAATTCGCTTAAATATATTTATCCTATCAAATATATTTAGGTTGGGAGAAGTAATTATGTGAAAATTTTAAATATTTCTGCCTTATGTATATTGTTTTGTAAGTAATAAATAGAGATTATGATAAAAAAATTAAACTCCTTGAAAGTAGTTGCCAATATATCCCTAGGAAATGTTAAATAGTTTTTTACTCAGTAGATTTAAAAGGACACTATTTTTCAACAAAAATAGTCACAGAAATGCTAAACACTGGAACAAAACCTAATTAAGCTATAAAATAGCAAATAAAATACTGTAATGCAACAGAAAATATTTATTTACTTATATTTTTATTGTTAGGCATGAGGCTTAAACTTAGAGTCTGGGCTCTGTCCTTGAGCTCTTTTACTCAAGGCTAATGTTCTACCCTTTTGAGCCACAGTTCCAGTTTGGTTTTCTGATGGTTAATTGGAGATAGTCTCATAGACTTTCTTGCCTGGGCTGGCTTTGAACCATGATCCTTAGATCTCAGCCTTCTAAGTAGGTAGCTAAGAATACAATGTGAGCCATCAGCACCACATAAAAATATTTATTTATAAAGAAAAAATTTCCTTATGAATGACTAAGCTTGCTATTAAATATATTTAATTGTAGACAGACTACTGATTAAAGGATAGTGGAACAATACTTACAAAATTAATTTTTATTAAACAATCAAAAGTTTGATATATTGTCAAGGTAGCATAAAGACTGAAAAAGCATGAAGCCAACATTTATTAATATGCAAAAATATTTAATAATTTTATGAGTATTATTGAGCTTTGCAAGAGAGAAATAGAAAAATCACGGTAAAGACTGACAATGGCATAGGATCTATTCTAGAGTTGAAGCAAGACTAAAGCAAATGTAGGATTATAGTAAAAGGCAAAGGAAATTCTACCTCAAAAGTAGACTAGAAGGGAACAAAATGGAATATAGTTCACAGATTCTCATAAATGTTTGGGAAACAATATATCATTTAAATCTAATAAATCAACTAATAGTGACTCAACATGTATTTGCCAGTAAAAAGGCAAATCTGAAGATAATTTGCTGTTGAGAAAAGCAGTGAAGCAGCAAGGTAGAGAAATGGAAAAATGATGTTAAGTGAGCTAACTCAGGCTCAGAGAGACAAAGGATCCCTGTTTTCCTTTCTATGTGGAAGCAGACTGAGCTTATAAACTTGTAACCAAATACGCCCAGTGCTATAGAAGTATATATAAATGTATGAAGTGAAACATGATATATTCAAGGGAATCCTTAGAAAGGCAAAACTCAAAGTTAAGCAGAATAAAAACCAGGAAACTGGTACTCTAAAGGATTGTTGGGTCAAGTGGAAAGTGCTAGACAAATGAGAAGTAGGTGAGAATACAGCAAAGTATGATGTGTGTGTGTGTGTGTGTGTGTGTGTGTGTATGTGTGTGTGTGTGCATATCCTTGAAAACTAAGAAGAATGAGGGAAGGGGAAGGTTGGGTGAGAATGTTGAAAGAGGGGACATTGATCAAGATATATTGTGTACAGAAACTGCTTTGTTAAATGGGAATGCCTTTATATAGACACATAAAGATAACAAGAAAAAAGAAGGAAAATAAAGAAATGAAAATGTAGGAGATACACAACATTTAACTATTATTAATCGGAATAGTGATTAGAAAAATTTAAAACAGGGGCTGGGAAGGTAGCTCAGTGGCAGAATGCTTGCCTTGTATGCCTGAGGCCCTGGGTTCAATTCCCCAGCACCACATAAGCAAAAAGAAAAAAGCCGGAAATGGCACTGTGGCTCAAGTGGTAGAGTGCTAGCCTTGAGCTGAAGAGCTGAGGGGCAGTGCCCAGGCCCAGAGTTCAGGCCCCATGACCAGACCCCCCTCCAAAAAAGGAAAATTTAAAACATCAATTTTTCCCATTTAGGTAAAGGGTTAATCACATTTTTTATGACAAATCTTGGTTTATTTGAAATGTCCTTGAATTTTAGTTGGATACCCAGATAGAAGCTACTATAAATTGTTCTATGATGAACCTATAGAGAACATTTTATATTTGTACAATAATTTATTTTCTTAATAAATATATTGACAATTTATTTTTAAGTTTTTCTTTATTTTATTAGCATAATTAATTAACAAAGGCATTTCATTATATTTCTAACATGTAAATAATGTACTTTGATCAAATTCACTTTCTCTTTATTGCTCTTTGCAACAATGAGATGTACAAGTCATTATGTCAAAATTGAACTTTACAACTTTGGTGGGGGGGGGAGCAGGGAGGATTAGGTGTGGGGGGGCAGGGAGAGGATGGGAAGGGATGGGAAGGGGAAACAAAGGAGGAGGCTACAATGCTTGATAAGAAATGTACTCATTATCTTGCCCTTGTAATTGTAACCCCTCTGTACAGTATTTTCACAATAAAAAATTTTAAAAAAAAACAAAAAATCTCTAAAAAAATAAAATAAAATAGTATAATGAAATCAAGAAAAAACTCCTTAAAGGAAGGGGAGGAGGGTTAGGATTAATCACATTTAAAGTGCACAAATATGTATGCATAGCTAGGCATTGGTGGCTCAGGCCGGTAATCTCAGCTACTCAGGAGTCTGAGATCTAAGGATTAAAGTTCAGGCAGAAAATTCTACCATGAAACTCTTATCTCCAATTAACCACCCAAAAAAGCTGGAAGTGATGAGGGTATGGCTGATGAGGGTAGAGCTCTAGCCTTGAGCGTCCAGGCCCTGAGTTAAAGCATCAGAACCAGCACTCCCCGCCAAAAAAAATTATGTATAATTCACAAAAAAAAGAAAATCAAATCACCATAATGTTGGGAGAAAAATCCAGAAATTAAACTGTATTGTATATGCTTATTAACTGAATATTGGTTCCCTTCCCCTTTTTAGATAAAAATGTACTGTTATACCATGAATTTCTATTGATTTGAGTTTTTATCCAGGAGTTCCAGATATATTTTAGTGAAATATTAATAAATGAATACTGATAAGGAACAGATATAGAATAGCATTCTAAATACAAGCACTATTTGGATGAGGTGAATAAATAAATCCCAAATTTTACATTTCTTGATACTTCTCAGCCACTTTGAGGCTCAACATCATCATTCTGTCCAATGTCAATCAGCAGAAAAAAAAAATCACAGACTATTTACTTGTACCCTGTGGCTACAATGTATATACAGTCCTCAAACAGTAGTTGGTTTCCTTTGTGCTAATGGTTGGTTTTCAAAACCTAAGTGTTTCATAACATCAACTAACGTAAGTCCAAAGCTGTATCCTTTCAAATGACTTCTAAGCATTGTTTGATATATGAAAGATTACAAAACAAATCTGATTTCAACATCACCATAAAAGCAGTTAACACAACGTTATTCCTGTCTTTTTGCTGCATATCCTAAACACTGTAGAAGCCTGTGTGGACTGAGAGGGATTCATGACTATAGGTCACATTAGCGCTACTCACAGCATACAGGGCAGATTGGCATCTCAGGAAGGATCTGTGTAAAGACTTAAGCTGAATAAAAAGTAAAAGAACAATGAAATGTACAAGATACTATGTCAAAAGAACTTTACAACTTTTGGAGGGGAGTGTAGTCATGGAGATGGGAGGGTAGGGATGGTAAGGGAAAAACAAAGGATAAGGCAACAATGCTTGATAAGAAATGTACTCATTACCTTACTCATGTAATTGTAACCCCTCTCTACGGTATTTTCACAATAAAAACTTATTAATAATAAAAAGTGAAAGAATAACAGTATTCTCATTATAGTCTGAGAGTGAATTTAATCTGCTTTTTTATTGTAAAGGTAATGTACAGAGAGGTTACAGTTACATAAGATTACTTTACATTTCTTTTTGAACAGTGTTACTCCCTCCCTTGTTTTCTTTCACTTTCCTCACTGACTCCTCTCCCCACTAAGTTGTAAAGTTCATTTCCAACATAGTGTCTAATGAGTATCACTGTTGCATTGATTGGTTCACTCTTTGTCCCACCATTTTGTGATTCCCCTTCCCTTCCCTAATCAGATAAAATTATATACAAGACAAAGGTACAGGAATCAAACATAGTGACAACAGGGCATAAACAAAAAGGGGGGAGTGGGAAGAAACAAAGAAAAATGGAATAATAGCAATGAGAACATTATAAAAACCTCTGTTTTCTTCAAGCCTAGCCAATCCTTATTTCCAGTTAATAGTTGAGACTAGTATCTATGGATCTATTGTTTATAACTATAAACATTTTTTTCATCATCAACTTGCAGTTTTTAAATGATGTTCATAATCAGTTTAAACTCATAGTTTCTAGATGTTGCTGTATGGACCCTTGGTGAATACAGACAGCTTTGGTTTATAATATACCACCATGATTACATAGAAAATAGTAAATCTATAGATTCTTCTTTCAGGAGACTATAAAACAAACTAAAAACAAGTTATATTTGGTCACAGAAAGTATCACAAAACTGCCTGAAACAAGCATAAATGTAAATATTGCTTGCATGTATAGTAGATGGTTTCAATTGCTATCTGGGGATCAAGGTGGCTACTATCATTCTTTTGGAACACAAACTACTAAAATTGTCTTCTTGAAATATGCAGAAATTACTTCTATTATACACTCTAGTTCCATAACCTGTTCTCTTTGATCTGGAGAACTTTCTATCTGATTACATTATCGATGATGTAAAACCACAACTCTCTTAGTGGAATTCATGTAGAAATAGCTGAATTCTGTGGTTTCTTCTCTTTGTGCTATTCTATAAACTTTTATACAATTACAATTGTTATATGAATTTATGTTTACCACAACTTCAGTGGAGAGGAATGCTACTGTTCCAATCTCAAGACTATGATCTTTGCCACTGCTTAGGAATGAACACTCACCAATTTCAGAAATATTTGTTCTAGACAAACTGTAATAAGTATCAACAGGAAACTTTCTAAATAAATGGACTTCAATCTACTAAAAACATTTCAACAACAAAGTCAGGATGCGCTTGAAGAGTGATTTTTAAGGACTTGGTAAAGACTGTCAATGGCTACATTTCCATCATTGAACGCTCCGTAAATCTAATACAAATTTTTTGACAGATTTATTAAATGCTTATTCCAAATAAAACAGTGTCCTGGTTTTAGGTGTTTGCATTAATCCTAGATGTAGAAAAGGATAAGCCAGCATTGCACTTCAGCTACATTTTTCAAAACTGAGACAGCATTGCCTACCATTTTAATCTTTATAAGAAGACTAAATTCAACATTGAAAAGGAGTTGTCTATTTGTCTAAGTTTATTATTTAGCTTTGAATTATTTTTAATATAAATACATTGCTTCAAAATGTCAATTACTTACAAATGCTCTAAAGCATTTAGTCATTGGCCATATTCTTCTGGAAAATATGGAACATATTTCCATATCAGTGAGATGAATAGTAAACATTTCCTTTAAAGGATAAACAACTTCTGTTGAAGAGATAACATGCCTCAGATTTTTAAATTAATTTCCTCTTCAATCACTCATGAAAAGTGTTTTATATCATTCTTATATTGTGACATATAAATTATTACTTTCTTCTAAAACATATAATCTACACCATTGAAGCAATATAGGAATGTTTAAAGGATGCCACGGGAAAAATTCTTAATCAAATAGGTGAAAGAAGAGAAAAGGAGTGATCTCACACTTGGTGGAAGTACACATTGCTGCTTTCTTTTGGAAGGCTTTTTAGTTGTATTCATCAAAATTTAAAGAATATTTATCTTTGATAAAAAGAAAAAAATCTCAGCCTGGTGCCAGTGGCTAATGCCTGTAATCCTAGCTACTCAAGAGGCTGAGATCTGAGGACAGTGATTCGAAGCCAGACTGGGCAGAAAAGTCCATGAGAAATATCGCTAATAAACTACTCAGAAAAAAAAAACAGAAGTGGTACTGTGGTTCAAGTGGTAGAATGCTAGCCTTGGGAAACCAGAGGCTCAGGGACAGCACCCAGGCCATGAGTTCAAGCTCCAGGACTAGCCAAAAAAAAAAAAAAAAGAAGAAGAAAAACCCTCAACAATTAGGAATCAATCATCTGTAAGCATAATTACATATGCATAAAATATTGTTAAAATGTGTATAGCAAACTTCCTTAACACTTACTGAACATGACTTTAGTACAATAACTAAATTAAATCTCTGTTACAAAATTATATAAACTCTGTGTGTGTATGTATGTGTATGTGTGTGTGTGAATGCATCTGTGTATATCTGACTGAGTGTATGCAAGCATAAAACACCAACAACATCTCCTGATATCTATGGAGATTGACTTCAGGACTAAAGAAACTAAAATCTATGGATACAAAGTTCTGTATATAAAATGCATAAAATTTGCATATAACCAACACACATCCTTCTGTGCTTAGAGCACATCTTATAGACAACTAAATCCCACTGAATGAAAGTAAGTAGCATAAGTGCACTTTCTAATATAAGACATTAAGGTCCAATGAAATATTTAAATGAAAGAAGATGCTATATACTCCAAATTTTAAGTCGATTTTGAAATCTGAAAAAAATCAATAGATTCTGAGGACTACTCTCTGATGAAATCACAGAAACATGCTGAAAAAATATTCTACTTTAGTTTCTATAAAACATAGTAAACTAACTATCTTGTTCAAAACTACATTGACCTTAAGAAGTTGCCAATGCAGGAGGTACAAGAGAAGAATCATGAGCATTTGTCTTTGGTTGGAGATTATAAATCACAAGCAAAATGAAAGTAGAAGATGATCAGAAGATAAAACAGAGAAAATATATTTCAGTACATCATTTTACCTCTATTCTTTCTCACAAATCACTTCCTCTTCTCATCTAGTAAAGATGATCTGTGTACATGCTGATTACATTTTTGACATGCTTCAAGTCTCAAGAGACACACCAACCTTCACATTTAGGAAATATCACTGAGAGGAAAATGTAAATCTGACAGGTGGTCAGAAGTTAATTAACATCTGACTTCTTATTTTTCCATTCCTCTTAGGCTTTGCCATATCATTCATATGTTTCCCAGGATCTCAGCTCTTGACCTGTATGCTAATTGGCTAATCTCTTTTCCTTTATTCAGACAAAACAGTGATGAATGTATTTGTCATATGACCTCTGTTCTGGCATCAACACTCAGCCTCTCATGAAGTATATTCCAGAGAGCACCTTAAATATGCAGCTATCAGGTCAGTTCTACTCTGGTGCATACATGAAATTTCCTTCATTACTGGTCTGATTAAAGTATTTGTGTTCAGGTATAAGGTAAATGCATTTTAAATTAAAGGCGCTTCAAGCAATAATAAACAATACTATAATCAATAATACTAATTCAATTTCTAATAATGATTTATTTCCAGTGCTTTATCAGGTAGTATTTCCCAGGTAGCTAATTTTATTCAAAGATATTTGGCAGGTACTATATAAAATGGTTGAAAAATGGTTCACTAAGAAATGTCCCCACATTAAAATTAGTGTGACTTGCTCTGTAAGGAATAGAAGTTTAAGAAAAGTATGGCTATTCTTCTATTGGAGTACACTTAAAATTGTTTTCAGAGACCATTAGAAAGGTAGGTGTACAGATAGGTGATAGATTCAAAAAATATTTTTAAATGAAAAAACAATCATAAATACCTCATAGTGCATTTTACCATAATATATACATTCATAGAAGTCAGGTAGCATATTTTGAAAGCAACAGTTCACAGGAACTGTTTAATAAATTTCATAGTTAGCTCAAAACCATAAAAAGTAACTTGCCACGGAATGAAGTAAAAATCCCTATCTTCATAGCACCAATTATGCTCTTCTATCATTTCATACCTAAGGTTTTCTTCATTCTGTCTTACGATGTCTTCTCCTAATCATTCCATGTCTCCTCAGATGAGAATCGACCTAACAAAAATCTGTCATTTCCTGTTTCTTTGGCATTTAGCCTTCCTCATTCTCATGTGTGAACAAATTCTATTCAATCTTTAAAACACAAATGAACATCACATCTTGAGTTTTCTTACAAAAGAAGTCTCTTCCCATGTTAAGTTTGCATCTTTACTAAGTGTTTTATGGTTATCCAGTAGAGTGGAGTGATCAACAGCCCAGGCTCTACACACAAATGTGCCTAGACTTCATTTCTTGGCCATACTCAGTGAACTCTGACTCAATTTTCAATCATACCTCAATGAGTTTCTAATGTCTGCACATGTATTCATAATGATGATCATTGTATGAGTTTTCTTTTAGGCTTGTAGTAGTACTCTGAAAAAGTTAGGACTATTAATCACTCAGTATAGGTTCACCATTATTAAACTCTATTTTTATTCCGCATTATAAGTTGCTCAATTTTATTTCAGTTTTTCAGTTTTTAAAGAAAACTTATTGACCATGAAGGAAAAAAAAGCCAACTCTGTACCCAATAAGAATACACCTAGCCGGAGGCCATGGCTCATGCCTATAATCGCAACCACACAGGAGATTGGGATCTGAAGATCAGGTTCAAAACCAGCCTAGGCAGGAAAGTCCATGAGACTCTTATCTCCAATTAACCACCAGAAAACCTGAAGTGGCGCTGTAACTCAATTGGTAGAGCTCACCCCTTGAACTGAAGAACTGAGGGACAGCCCAGAGTAAGCCCCAGGGCTGACCCAAAGCAAAACAAAACATATAGCTTTGGGTTATTGTTAATTATTGTAATTCAATATGAAATTGTTTTGTAAAGTTTTCTTTTTCTTTTCTTCTTTCCCTCCCTTTCTCCCTCCTGCCCCCTACCCCACCTTTTTCTTTTGCTCTTCTTGCAGGTGCTGGGGCTTGAACTCAGGGCCTGGGTACTGTCCTGAGCTTTTTGGCTCAAAATCAGTGTACTACCACTTGAGCCATTGCTCCACTTCTGGCATTTTGCTGACTAATTGGAAATAAGAGTCTTTCTGACTTTCCTGGTCAGGCTAGCTTCAAACTGATGCCTGGCCAAGTAAAGTTCTTTAATAAACCACTAATTAAACATCAGGAAGAAATTTGCAGGAGAACCAATTACAGGTGTACATTACTTGATCATGGGATATAGTCTGAGAAATGCATCGTTATGTGATTTTATTGTATAAACATCTTGGAGTACACATACACAAACTAAGATGGCTACAATTCATAAGGTGAAATAACTTTATGACCACACACACACACACACACAGAGAGAGAGAGAGAGAGTAGGTGGTAAACTGAGAAGTCATGTGTTTCATATACATTGCTATTTTTAAAGAAATCTTCAGCATTTCTGATCTTTAGCTCATTATTTTAAATAAAAGATTTTCTTCCTAACACTCAAGGATAAGAATGCTAATCTAGTTGTGGGGAAGGAAAGAGAAATGATGAGACAAAGGGTGAACAAATGCAGCAGTGATATGCACTAGATACTACGTTGAAAATGAACTATACAATTTGTGGGGGAAGAGGTTGGAAGGAAAAAAACTGGGAGAAAGAGAAGAAAAATCTGACATTGTTCAAAAACAAATGTACTCATTACCTGACCTATGTAAATGTAACCCCTCTGTATAGCACCTTTACCATAAAAAAAACTTAATTATGATTAATGCTAATCTATTTTGAGTATCTGGCACATAAGAATGAAATCTATTCTATACAACTTATTTTGTAATTATGCTATCTCACATGTACACAATTCTACCTATGGTATATGTCTAGGATATAATATGAGCTTAATAAAGAAAAATTAAATTTTTTCCTGAAATTGTTTAAATCAAACAAATTTGACACTACATTTCAACAATATAGGCAACATAGTGCATCATTTCAGTTTCAGAAAAACTCATTACCTTGAAAACAAAACAATGTGTATAGGGGCAGCCAGTATATTTCAGTAACTAGATTCAGAATTTATACAAAATTTCTAGCCACTTCTTTTCACCACATGACTTTGTCTAATAGTGGTCAAGTAACTAATCTGCCAAACAAAGTTTAACAACGAAATTGGAAGTTATCTTCATTCCTTCTTAAAAATGCTAAATGTCCTCACAATTCCTGATTCATATTCCAAACAGAACAAAAGTGCAAATAAAACATTAAAATATGACCTGGAAAATAATGTAATATTCATCTAATTATAGAGTCATTATATATGGAATTTAAACTTTTAAAATTCAACTGCCCTGTAAGCATATTTATTAATGAGGAAAATATCCCATACTTGATCTTAAAATATTCAATGTATTAACAAGATTTTCATGGTTTCCATTACATGTATTTTCTTTTTCTTTGTATAATTAAAATTTGAAGGTAAATCATAATAGAATTGAAATGTAAGGTATCTATCTAGTTTTACAATAAAAAACCCCTGTACGAGAAATAAAACTAGACTATGAGCTAGAATTCATTCTAAGATAATTAAGCATTGTACAAGCTATGTTTTGGATATGTAGAAAACTAACTACACCCATTCATACAACTAGGAGAGTGTATATTCATGGAGATGTTTATCATGAGGAAAACGTAGAATTTTTTGGGACTGTGCTGTTTAGAACACTAAGAGCTCAAATAACTGGCAAAATGAAAAGGCCAAACATCATGATATTGATGGGAAAAGCTAAATTATTCCATCTCCACTTGAACCTAAATTACATGTATATAAGTGCTACAAACATGAGGGAAAACATGAAGTGTAGCCATTTCAGTGGCTACCATTTAATAAGTAAAAAGACCTCTGAATTCGTGTAAAGGAATATATGAGCAAAAAACAGATTTCACTCTGCTGAAAAAGATGTGCAAGAGCCAAAATCACTTCCAACCAGAATAGTTGTGCACACAATGATGAATCTCTCCCTGTAGAAACAAGCACATTGCACTTCCCAAAACATCTCAAGTCAACTGAAATGGGGCACCCTCCAAAGTCAAGTGCCAGTGGCAGAACCCAACTTATACTTCAAAATTCCTTCTCATGAATAACGAACAGCAAATGTCTGTCCTACCTAAGATCAACTTTATCGTCCACCACATTTTCAGCAAATGCAGTGATAACTTTTTTTTGGGGGGAGGGGTTGATTGTGAGGCTTGAACTCTGAGTGTGGGCACTAGCCCTCAGCTCTTCAGCTCAAAGGGAGCACTCTACCACTTGAGCTACAGTGGCTACTTCTGCTCTTCTGGTGGTTAATTGGAAAATAAGAGTCTCACAGACTTTACTGCCCAGGCAGGATTTCAGCCTCTTGAGTAGTTAGGATTACAGGCCTGAGCCACCAGCGCCCAGCTCAGAGATGACTTTTTTTTTTAAGTTTCCATTCTGAAGATAAGTGCAAACATTAACTATAAATTTAAGACCTTTCCCTCTTAACATAAAAGTTACCAAATTAATATGTTAAAATTGATTTACCATCATAACAACATTAGGAAGTAATCAAGTAGCTCAGTAAGTTTTATAATTACTGGTCTATTCTAGTTTTAATTGCAGTTCACTTTGCTTACAGATTATATATAATAGCAAGAATTAATATATTTTTCTATATTATATCTCAGCCATCAAAAGATTTTTATTCCCTCATCTTGGAAGATAGTTAGTACCTTTACCACAATGGAAAATTGTTTTGTTTTGCTGCCTGCAGATCAAGCTCTCTATATGTGTGTCTTCAATTGCATAACAAAACAGTTAAGGATGTCAGGGAAGCCAGATGAAGAAGACTGCTTACTAGTGTTGTGTGATATCTAAACTTTGTGCCTTAAGCGGCAATGTCATCTTGGGAAAGTGTTCTACTTTTTTTTTGCATTGTTTGAAAATAAAACAAACTGCTAGTTATCTTATTCACTGACCTAGCAAACACAAATGAAGTAAAAATTTCCATTAGCTGCAATAGAAATTAGAACATCTTCAATACTCTCTGGAATACCCTGCATCTTTGCTGTCAGAGTTCTTCCTGCCCCCCTCCCCCATTCCTTTTTGCTCCATCCCCTTTATCTTCCTTGCTGATTTCCAACTCCATTGTGGCTGTCATGCCTCCCTGATGCCTGGAATAGTGCCTCGTTGCCATGGAAATAATCACTTTTAAAAAAAACAATACAATACAATAAAATAAGTAATAATGAAAACTTAGGCAGCCTGTACCGCAGCCAGGGAGGGAGGGTAAAGCCAGAAATAGACTTACTGACACTGACAAGTAGACCACCAGATTTCCCTTTCTTTGTATCACTTTCACATTCTTGTATGTCCTCTCAGATGATACCAGACAGCAGGCAAACTGTGACTAAAGAAAATACCAAAGGCATGGTGAGACAATGGAACCTTTTCTGTGATGATTCAAGATCAGACATGGCACAGCACCCCCAACATTCAAGATACGTTAGCTCTTATAATATCCTAATCAGAGTTCTCACAATCAGGACCAAACTGGTATCTGATTTTTATTTTTTATTGTATTATTCACATATAATACTTAAATCTATTCATTTTGTCTATTCCTTAGCAGGAAGCCCTTCTGTTAGGGTCGCATCTGAGGACAGATGCAGATTGCTAGTTTCTGCAGGAATAACTTAACCACATTATAGAAAGATGACAGACAGACAGCATAAGAGCCACTGGAATGTGCAATTTGGATCTTATGAAAAGCACAGAGTAACAATGGTACAAATGGAAAGCCTTTTCAGTAAAAGTTATACATGCTCATAGGTTTTGCCCTCTAGAGACTTCTAAAACAAGATACACAACAAAAATACACTTAAATGTAATCAAGTAGTAAGTAAATTCATTTTTCACACTTGACTTTTATCACTTCAGTCATGATAATCCCATATTAATTGTGTTGGAATAAATATGTATCTAAATTCATAGTAATATACTATTGTTCAAATTCTTTTGTAGAGAATAAGAAGTTTCTGTAGATCTTTAGAGGAAATTCCACGAAACTTTCTGAGCACAGAAAAGCAAGCAAGCATATGTGTGTGTGTGTGTGTGTGTGTGTGTGTGTGTGTAATGAAAATCAAGACTTTAACTGCCTGGAAGACTTGGAAAATGTCTTGAAGTGGGTTAATGAAGTGTCTGAAAGCTAATAGTCATTTCCTCAAAAAGTATTTAAGTGTATTGGTGGCCATGGGTGATTACAATGATAGATATGACCTCTTTTGGACTAAAATATCCCCTCCAGATATTACAGTCGACTGAGTATGGCAAATTATTAAATGAAACTGCAGTCCATCATAATTAATGCTGCATTAGCAATATACAGAAGCAAGACTTATGGTGATAGATCATATTTTAAGTTCATCTCTGGATAGTTTAATAAATGTTTAATGATTAAATGATTTAAAGAACATACCTGGTTAAGAGGTAACTCGGGTGATAATGAGAAGACAGGTGCAGGAATATTCTCTGTCCCTCAGATTATGCATGCCCACCATAGGTAAAGACTAGGGAATGGTACAGTAACAATTCTTGAGACCACTAGAAAATGTCTACCTGAGAGAACACCCAAAGATGTAAGGATGAAAGGATGAAAATAAACATACAGTAAATTAAGCTGTGCTTACAATAGAGGAGTGGGCAATTAAAGCAAAGGAAACGAGGCAAAGAAAGAAAAAGTTGCATAAAAGGATAATTAGAGTATAAAATCTGTGGAGCAAGACTGTTTAAACTGAAAGAGAGATATTGTAGTTTTAACACTCAAAGATAAATAAGACTAAACTACCTTCCTAATATCCTTTTCCAGTGAGAGGAGATTTCCATGAGAATGGAGATTGCACTGTTCCTCCTGAATATTTATTGAACACCCACTGTGTTCTAACTGCACAAACTCTCACTGCAATGCTAATAAAAACCTTAGGAATGGATAGAGATGGCAGAATTTGGAAATGATGGGGCAAGGTTGAGTGGAAAGGTAGGTGGTTTTAATCAGTCAAAAGGCATTTATTGGGCCTCTATACAAACATGGCTACAAAGCATTTAATTAGCCTGTTTGGATAGTGACAAAGAATTCAATGGTTTAGGCTGAACTAGTAGTTCATAGCTATAATTCCAGCTACTTGGGAGGTTGGTATTACAAAGATTATGGTTGAAGAATAGGCCAGGAAAAATATTGGCTACTGAGATCTCCCACATCTCAAACAAACTAGACATGGTGGTTCATGTCTGTAATCCAGCTAATGTGAGGCACGGTAGTAGGACTGTGGTCTGAAGCTGTCCTTCTGCCAAAATGTGAAACCCTATGGGAAAAATAACTAAAAAATAAAAAAAAACGACTGGGACTATGGCTGAAGTTGTACAGCATGATCAAAATATAAGGCTATGAGTTCAAATCTCCTAGTATCACCAAAAACAGAAAGAACAAGAACAGAGGGGAAGAGGAGGAAAAGGAGAAGGAAAACAATAGCTTCATTGGGAAATAGGAGATAAGTGAGTAAAAAATAATAATACACACATAACCATATTTAAATAATTTACAGGTTATAATAGAGATTTAAAATAATTTACAGGTTATAGTAGAGATGTAAACAATGCCATCTAATTGACTAGATGATTCTAAGAAGTTGAAATATGATAGAAATTTACTTCATATATGGAAATAAATGGAAAGTCATGCACTAACAAACAAGTTTTGGTTTCAATAGACTGTACATATGCAGGTGGTTCCTTATGGTGATATTACTGGAGAAACATTGTAGGAATCTTAGCTTGTGGTTAGCTGTATATTCCTTGATGTTCACTCAATTGCAGTTCAGAGAGCATCTGCCTATCTTTAAGAAAAGAATGGCTGTAAGTAACATTAAATAAAGAAAGGAAGAGTAATGAAGTGTCTCTCTGTCAAGCTAAGGTGACTCTGCCAAGTTTCATTAAGAACTGAGACTTAAGGAGAATTGCCGTCAGAAGCATGGAGGATGGATCACAAACAAGATGCAACCATCAAGGTAAGTTCAGAGATCTTTGCAACATCCATGGGACAATTACATTTTAAATTGGAGTTAAAGCAATGCTAAAGACGGCTATCCAATGGAATAGATGAAACAAGGGAAAGAAATGGGAAAGATAGGAAATCCTGGAGAGGTAGAATTCTTGTGGCTAAATAGAGCATTTCGAAGGAGAGCAGTTTCTCAATTTATGTTCAGGGACTACTCCTAATCTGGAGAAGCAGAGTTAGGAATTGCTAGTGAAAAGGCAATGATTAGAGTCATCAGAAAAAAAATGAGTTCATCTAAACTTTTTAGTGAAAACAAACTTTTAGGTATGGCTGGCTGTGACAGTGCATACCTATAATATCAGCTACAAGGGAAGCAGGATCACAATCACACTGTGTAAGCAGAAGTACAAGACCATACATGGAAAATAAACTAAATGCAAAAGGATTTGGGATATAGCTCAAGTGGGAGAGAATTTGCCTAGCAATTATGAGGCCCTGAGTACAAACCTGAGGACAACACATATGCAGGTAAAAAGCCTTCAGCCAGGGTAAGCCATGAGTGGTAAAACGCCTAAGAAATCCTTTGATACATGGAAAGATGGATACATTTGCTCCTCATTAAGGTCCTGTGGTCTATTTGCCCATATAGATAATTTAGGATGGCCCACAAATGATGTTAAAAACAACCAAATGGCTTTTGGCTGGAAAAGTGTTCCCATCCCTGCTAGATATAAACAAAGACAAAAAATCAGTAAAGAAAACAAAAAAAAATCCTATAACACTGAGACTACTGTAGATAAATTGCCAACGTTTTCCTTATTTCTTTTATTATTAACTTCTGATATTGTATTAGCAAGGAAAAAAAGACACCCACATACATACCATTCAACTGGGAGGCACAATTGGCAATCCACTGATAACCATCTGCTTGAAGTGTTAGAGAGGGGACTAATCACATCCAGATGATTTATCTAACATTCATGTGGACTGAATGATTGCCTCACTTATTGAGTGATTGGAACCATAAAATCAGAATGATAATATATCAGAGCTTTCTCAAGAGTGGTTAACATAGATCTAGCCTTCCAAAGAACTTATTTGCTAGAGTCTTATTTATTCCAAGTCTATATTCACATTTCAGATGCTTGAGGAAGAAAAAGAATTTGGCCATCTGTTAAAACACTATAAAATGTCATTCTAAGAGCAGAAGATCAAAAGAGAATGCTAGATGATCTCTTGTTGTTATTGGTGTTCCTGCTCAAAATTTAAATATTAATATATGACAGGAAATTTTCTAATCTATTGGTCTCTCTATAATAACTTCTCAGTCAAATGTGTTTTGAAGCCTATGAACTTAAATATTATCTTTATATTCCTAGGACAACTCATATGGCACTAATCATTATAACCAGAAATATAAAATTCATCCTGTTCTCTTCTTTTCTCTCCTTTTACCTCCTACCTTAATCCATCACCATCATATCTACTCAATCTCTAAAATGCATAAGGAATTCATTCACAGGTCCCTATATATATCCTATTTTCAGACATGCATCATATTTTATTATTCAGAGCAGTCCCCTTCCTCTAATGGTTATCAGCTTTCTATACTTGCATTCCTTCAAACATCAGAAATGGTCTGCTTTTGCCAGTCCTGGGCCTTGAACTCAAGGCCTAGAAACTATCCCTGAGCTTCTTTTGCTCAAGGATAGCCTCTACACTTGAGCCACAGCACTGCTTCTGGTCTTTTCTGTTTATGTGGTACTGAGGAATCAAACCCAGGGCTTCAATGCATGCTAGGCAAGCAAGCCACATTCTACCACTAAGCCACATTCCCAGCTCCAGAAATGGTCTCCTTATGATATAAATTACACTGTGTCACATGCATACTTGATAATTTTTGCACTTAAAATAGAGCCCAAAGTCCTTTTTGTGATTCATGATACACATGCCTGATTTCTGTTTATTAGTACACCTACACTCTGTGTCTTTTCTCATGCCTTCTCTCATTTGATTTCAGCCATAGTCTCCACACTTCCTAAACATAGCAATTCTGTATTCTACCTGGAATGGGCTCTACTTCTGAATCATTATATAGTTGATTCTGTGTCAACATATTGGTCACATCTCTAAGGCTATTTCTTTGAATATCTGACTTCATCATCTAGTTAACTGGCACCACTCTTCTCCCCACTCCGTTATTTTTTATTATGTACACGTGTTTAATTATCAATAGGAAATAAAAAGTAAAAATTTACAGTGATTGAGAAAAGGTCAGAAAGTGGGATAGGAAGAGTAATACTGTATAATCAGAATATCCTAATAGCCTACTGTAGGTTCCAATGATAAAGTTTCTCTTTTATAGTTGAAATACAAAGAAGTCATAGGAGATCCCAGGAAGATAACATTATATATCAGAAAATTCAATGTGCTCCACCATTAGGACTTCTATCACACATTTAATTTCTTCTGTACAAATAAGCTCATTGTTTGTTTACTTAGGGACATTGTAATTTGGAATAGCATTTTTATTTGCATTTGCCTGTTTGTTATTGTCTTTCTTGCTAGCACATGATGTCTCTGCCTGTAATTCTATGTCTATTTTACTCTCCTTGAGTTTCCATTCCCTGGTACAACCATGGAAGTTCTGTAATAAATATTATTGAATGAATGAGTAGAAAGGATAACTATATTGAAGAATATGGCAAGGTGACAAGAAATATTCTGTACATATGAAGAAAATCACATAAGAGGAAAGTGATAGTAAGTCCTACTGTGAGACAGATAAGCTTTGAAAGTCTCCATTGACTAGAAGCCATAGGTTTTGCTGTTGTACTGACTCCTGCCCTTGGTGAAATTTTAAGAAGCATCACTGCCCAAATACTTATTGTTCTTTAATCAGGAGGAAGCAAGGAGCTGTTGAAGGCACATGAGATAATAGAAAGTTTAAAGTAAATTGATTTATTTTTTCCTTATCTACTGTTTCATTAGTATCTTGAGAAGAATTTGTTTCAAACTAAGCAATTATTTACAGGGTGATATCCTTACAAGAAAGACACATTTGTACATGAAAAGAGTCCCTTGGACAAGAATTTGGAGGAAAAAATAGCTAAAAATGAAATGACTTCAATTACTGTCTTCAACTGCTTTTTGAAAGCAATATTTCAATTATTCATGAAAATGAAGCTCTTAAATCAAAACTTCACTTTTATTGCTTAACTACTTATTCTTTGTGATATAAATTTCTTTATCGGTGAATCACATAACAATTTTAAGTAAGTAGGAACAAATCATTTTTAGGAATTAAGATTTTGACAGTAAGGGAAATAGTAAGGTTTTGATGATAGTAGCAAGTAACAGTTTGAGATTTCTTTTCTCTTCAAGGATTCTGAGATGCTTTCCAGGGCTTTCAGTACTCATTTGTTAATAATAAGCAGTGCTCATCTCCAGTAAGCAAAACATAAATGAGATACAAACTGAGAATATTTTCAGCAGGCCCAGTTTCTGTGAAATATGCCATTTGGTACCGAGAGCTACCAGTTACCTGAAATAATCTACCTCAGGATCATCAGAGAATAGTATTTGGTCAAAGGAAACAGTACAGTCTTTTTAACTCACCAAGATACTTCAATGTTAATTTTCCAGGTTCTGATTTCAGTCTTCCATTTGTGTTTAATGCACAACTTTGAAGTGTTCCAATGCAAACTTTACATGTTTTAAAATGATACCAGATTGCACTGGAGTTCCTTAGCTAAGCTCACATTTTTCTCTACTGCCACATAAAAAGCACAGAAGAGAAAAAGCCAAGTGAGCATTACTTTTTACTTAATCTTATCACTTTTTTCATCTTAAACTCTTGTAACTCTTTCTAAAAAAAAAAATAGGCAGCTGAATATTGCTGTCTCCTAGGTCAAAAGAAATCAAGATAAACTCACCTAAAATCTAGTACTAGGTTTAAAATACAATCAAGATTTTGGTTCACTTCTATAATCATTATTTCTAGTACCTATTTCAGTGAGAAAATTCAGTGGGTTGCCTATAGCCAAGTGCTGCTGCTTTTAAAATTTTGTGAGCACAGAGCAGTTACTCTATAACTACTGTCATTAATTAGAAAGTAGGCTGGTAGCAGGGTCAGGGCAGATGAAGCCAAGTTTTTTCTAGCAAACCTAGAAAAAGGTATTGTAGTTTTAAGGGTCAAATGGCATTTTTCCCCAGCCTAATGTTTTTAAATACTATCAAAGCATATATCAAAATCTGCTTCAGTCAACCCCTGTTAAATTGTAAAAGCTAACCTGTGGGAGAAAGGGGACTTTCTGTCACTTGAACATCAAGATGAAGCATTAAAACATTTCTAGGCAAATATCCAAGTAACATAGAACATTAGAACTAGAATTAGCGTAATGTTTTTAACCATCATGGTAAATACCATCTGCATCCTGCTTTTTTATCATTGGAAAAGTGATAGACATTCTTTGAGTGAGACTCAAGGTCTACTGTGCTGAAGAAATAAGCATCTTGCAAAATCCAGATATACTGCTACCCTGAGCATAACTTACATACACTACCAGATATTCTGACTCCCACATGGGCTGCCGACCTGGGAAGACCCATAAAGAAAAAATGCTTTGAATGTGTTAACAAAGGAGCTCTTGATTCTTCTAGTCAATTATATCTGTACTTGATCCCAAGTCTGAGGAGGACAGTGTAATGTATGAAAGAATGCAAATTCACAAAGTTTCCATATATAAAACCCATGAGATCAAGCCAGACACCAGTAGTGCCTGTAATCATACCTACTTAGGAGGCTGGGATCTGAGGATTGACATTCAAAGACAGCCCAAGCAGAAAAAGCCTGTGAGACTGCTATCTCCAATTAACCAACAAAAAGCTGTAAGTAGAAGTGGGACTCAAGTGGTGGAGCACTAGACTTGAGTGAAAAAAAGCTAAACAAAATCTCAAGGCCAAGTTCAAGCTCCACTATCAGCACACACACACACACACACAACACACACACACACACACACACACACACACACACACACACGACACAAGATCATGCCATTAACAGATCCTTGGCTTTACTTTGTGAAAAATTATAATAGCTGACAATAGGATTGGTATTGCATGTCTATGAAACCAAATCAAATGTTCTTCCCTCGGCTACAATTTAGCTGGTTCAGGGGGAAGATAAGATCTGAGGTTGGGGCTTGAGTAATTACAAAAAGGCCCAAAGGAAAGAGCAAAAGAGAAAACTCCTGCCTTTTCTTCTTCATATGAGCTAGAATGAGTTAACCTCGCAGGTAAGCAAAGGCCAGATAAGACAGTGGGGCAAAGGTTTGTGTTTCACTAAATTAAGTAGTTCTGAACAGGCTTGGCTCATAGCTATCCAAACCTATGTTGTATACTTTGCTGTCTGAGTAACAAAAATATTGTCTATGCAATAATTTACAGTACGAAAGAACCAAAAATAAAGGAGAAAGACACCATGGATTTAAGGAGTAGTGTCAAACAGTAACAATAAAGCTCCTGGAAGCAGACTCAGACAAGTTCTGATCTCATTGTTCACTCACTCGCCATCATGATCAAGAGAGGATCTTAAATTCTCAGAGCCTCTCTATCTTTACTTGTTAATATATCTCACCATAGGGTAGCTCACGCAAAGTAAATAAATAATTTAAAGTGTTTTCACAGTATCTAGGATATAACAACCATTTGACTGCATTCCCTATTAAGTTTCAAAAGGCTCATTTTTCTTCCTCCCAAGTGTTTGATGTCCAAGTCAGAGTGAGTAGAGTCAGCCTTCAGTACCATTGAGAATTGGTACCAGGTCTGCAGAGGGCAGCAGATGTGAGAATGTCCCTTATCTAAAATAGCACGGTATTTATATTCTGTGCATCATTTTATAGATTTTAAATCATCTTTGTTTGCTTACATAAAAGTTATATGAAGAGTTGTTGTACCACCTAGGAAATAATGACAAGAAAAAAAAAGCCACCAGTACACCTACAATGTTTTCTGAATATTTTCAGTCTTGCAGATACAAAGAGCTGACTGGTAATAACTCTAACACAAATCATTTTAAATTATTAAAGTCTACATAATAACATTTACCATTTTTGATTTATTACCTTTGTGTACAGAGAAACTATATTTATTTATAACGATCCTGCACTCCTCCTCTTTGAACAGCTCACTTAAAATTGTGAACATGAATTTGTGTACTGCAATGGAATATTAAAGCCTCCAAATATTTTTTCTTAAGGTATAGTCCTTGTTTCTGAATGCATTTACAGAAGTAACAAGAAGCTTTTCCCCCCTAAGCTGTAGAGCAACAAGCTAACAGGGTAAAATTAGGCTGAGTCTAGGATTATTAGAGCCTAAATTAGGAACTTTCACCTATTATTATAGTTTTAATTGATTTAAAAAATGTTAGTATACAAAAGGATAAACTGGCAATTTTGTAGATCAGGCTGGCTATATTTTAGGAACCACTGGTATTTACAATTTGAATTAAAATGGTAAAGATTTCTAAATCTACTATTTTCCAAGGTAAGCTTTAGTCGGGCTATTAAGTAGGTTTTATAGTAATATAAAGCTAGTTTATACAGCAGTCATTCATCAACATGCAACTCTAATTTACTGTGTACTCTTAAATTTAATATTTAATGATGCCTGCGGTGTAAATTGTAAACAGAGACTGGAGACACATAACATTGGATAGAATACATACTCACATATGTGATGCTCTCTTATATATTCTTTTAGAAATATGAGCTGGGTGCTAGTGACTCACACCTGTAATTCTAGCTACTCAGGAGACAGGAAAGTTCCTGAATCTCTTTTTTCCCCTTCAGTTTATCTTTTTTTATTGTCAAGGTGATGTACAGAGGGGTTACAGTTACATAAGTAAGGTAATAATTACATTCCTTGTCAAACTTATTACCCCTTCCCTTATTTTTCTCCTACTTTCCCTCCCCGACCACAAGACAACATATTGTCTTGTGAATATCACCATTGCATTGGTTCCCCCTTGTCCTTTGTCTCAACATTCTGTTGTTCCCCATCCCTTCCCTAATTCAAATAAATATATATACAATACCAGGGTACCAAAATCAAACACAATGACAACAGGGGATATACCATATGGGGAATAACATACAAAAGAAATAAAAAAGATATAGTACATTAAAAATCTCATCTCCAATTGTGGCTCTAATGGTAAAGCACCACCCATAAGCAAAAAGGCTAAGGAATAGTGCATAGACCCTGAGTTAAAGCCCCAGTACCCACAAGGGAGGAGAAGGGGAAGGCGATGGGGAAAGGGAAGGGGAAGGAGAAGGGAGATGATTAACTATTAAATACTATATCAAAGTCAATAATTATTTATCAACGTTTAGTATGTGAACAAAGCCAGGGCTATGAACTCAAGCATGCCAAACTAAAGCAAACAATAAATAAAACTAAACTGAAACAAAAACTATTTAAATCATCTTAAATTTATCCAATGTAAATGACTGGTGATTCTAGTTTGTCCTCACTGCTTTTTGTGTAGGAACACAGGGAGAAATAAAAGGACTTCAGTAAAGCAATTTCTTTTATACTTTATTAGTAATATCACTCTTCTCTTTTCCCATCACCTTAAAAGTTGACGTCAAATACAGCAAAAGGAAAACTGTTTATATGTTCAAATGTAGTGAATGTGCTGCAGAAATTACCCATGCCTGGCCCTGCTCTGTGCTGCACAAATCATTTAGCAACTTGATCTAGCAGTCCTGAAATGTCTATTAACTTAATAACTATTACAGAAAATATTTTAAAACTGATGGAAATTGAGTGTGGGGATGAGGAGTGGAAGATAATATAGCCGCTACTGGAAGATAAATATAGGATCCACTTCAAAAACACTGCAAGTGGGAAAGAGGAATTGTCCTCTACTTACATCTGTGTTGCTTAAATCAATTTTCTATTATTTGTTTGCTTAGGATAAATAACTAAATCTCAAAACAGGAAAGAACATTTAGAGTTTAGCCATCCAAGATAGCCAGAGTATTACAGATAAAATGAGACCTATTATAGAGAAACTCAGAAAAGGTGATTTTTTTTAACAATTCATTGAAATATAAAATTTATTCCTAAATTAAAAAAAAAACTATTTGCCCCAAAATGAATTATCTTGTCTGCATTTCAGATAGATGTAATCTTCTACAATGAACAGAAATCTTTAGGCACACAGGAGTCATAAATGATAGCATGAGTTTTTAAGAATCTCTCTGTATGCGTTCACTTTATATTCATCACTTGTAGCACTAGAATTCTTGTAAAATAAGCATTATTATCTAACAGGTGATGAAAATGAAGATCAGAAAGTGTATATGACTAATGTCATAACAGCTACTGAGCTGAAGATATATAAGCATAGCAACTGTTAATATATAAAATATTATATATGTAAAATATATTATATAAAAATATATAGAAATATGTAAGAATAGTCAAGTGTTGCTTTTTCTCTCTTCTTTCTTTCTTTTTATGGTCTTTTGTCTGTTTATATAATATATAAAATATTTTATTTTGTTCATATAAAATAGATATAATATATAATATTCATAATATATAAAATATATAAGCATAGTCAAGTGTTGCCTTTTCTTCTCTTTTCTTTCTTTCCTTACTTTTATGGGTTTTGTTTTGTTTGTTTCTTTGCTTACTTTTTGCTATTAGCATGGCTTAAACTCAGGGCCTGGGCAAGGTCCCTGAACCTCTTTGTGCTCAAGGCTAGTGCTCTACCACTTGATCCAGAACCCCATTCTGGCTTTTTCTGAGTAGTAATTAGAGATAAGAGTCTCATGGGCTTTAATGCGAAGGCTGGCTTCAACCCACAGTCCTCAGATCTCTTGAGAAACAAGGATTACAAGCATGATCCCCGGGTGCCAGGTTCCTTTATATTTAATGGGGTCTCTGTTGTATGTTGCCTAAGCTGACCTTGTACCTTGTACTCCCAGGCTCAGAACTTCCTCCTGCCTCACGCTTCCAAGTGTCCAGGACTACAAACATGTATCAGTCACCATACCTGGAGACCAAGATTTTAATTTTTCACTGTGTTATGGTATCTGAAGAACCCCTTTTCCACATCTTGTCTCAGAAATCCTTGGTTAAAATTGTTGGAAATAGAGCCAACAGTCTACCTAACCCATTTAAATCTGACATACATGATGTTTAATGTTTTTCTTTTAAATTATAGGTATAGAAGCAGGCCTTCTTTTTTAAAAAAATTAATTTTATTGCTAAGGTGATGTACAGAAAGGTTCCAATTACATGCATGTTAGTAAGTACATTTCTTGTTGAACATTGTTACACCTTCCCTAGTTTTTCTTCCCCCCAATCCCAAATTGTAAAGTTCATTTCCAACATTGTCTTGTGAGTATCACTGTTACATTGGTTTGCCCTTTGTCCTTTGTCTCACCATTTTGTTGTTGAAAGTAGCAGGGAGGGAGGCAGGGAGGCATAGACAAAGACAGCTATCTAAAATGGATAAAGAAAGAGAAAACTCTTCTGGTTATTCTGTAAGTGCCTTTACTTTCCAAGACATGCCTTTTCTTCTTTTATGCACAAATATGTGAGTTTTGCCTACTTACTTCACATTCTAAATGACAAACTAAGTTGAATATGTCCAAGCAAGCTGGATATGTCCCATTTCAGGACAGCCCTGAGAGGACACAAGCAAATCTTAATTGACAAATGACATTCGGACCCTGAACTCAGAATCCACAGACATGTCTGTACCAAACCTACAAGTGTCAGGCATCATCAGGCATGGTATGTGTGTTCTGGTTTTGCCTAAAAGAGATAGTCAAAGACTTTAAAAAATTGTGAACAGGTTGATTTTTGCTAGGAACAAGCTTACTTGAATTATTCTGTAAAAACATTCAACTTTTGGCCTTTACATACCATAAAGGACAATTCTTGTTCTCAACAGAAAAAAACACAGACTGTATAACCTGCTTCTACAACATCTGCTAATAGGAAGATGTTTCTCATGGGTTTCTCACAAGGGCTCAACCACTCAGGGCTGAGCCAGTCTCAGAGAAGCTAATTGTCAGTTTGGCTCTGACTGTACCCCAGGCTTATTTTAAAAATATTATTAAAAATTATTCCATCTCATTTTTTTTTTGCTAGCACTAGGGCTTAAATTAAGGGCCTTATGCTCCTTTGGATTTCTTGCCCTTGGCTAGCACTCTAATAGCTGAGCCGTGCCTGTAGCCCTGAGTTTTGTTAATTAATTGATGATGGAGTCAAAATTTTTTCTGCTGGGATGGTTTCTAACCACGATCTTCCAGGTCTCAGCCTCCTTGGTAGGATTCAGTCATGACCAACTTGTGCCAAGCTAATGTCAATAAACTTGAAGGACATGAGATAATTATGGTGAGGGTATGTTCCTGTGGAGTGGGGTGGGGGCTCTGTGGGCAGCATCTAGTGGACACAGAATATTCTTCTACCTGTGTAAGTGAGGAAATATAGATGCTGACACACTGTGGAGACACTAAGCCAAAACTGAGGATATTCAAGAGTTGAAGATTGCATGGCAGATCAATCAGGACAGAATGAGGTAGCATTGCTTTAAAAATAAAAATAAAATGGGACACATGATGATGGACAGCACAGTAGGAGGTTCTAAGAATTTCAAATCTACCAATGAAGAGACCAGATTAGCCTGCTTCCTATGTTGAAAAGCTGACATTAAGGCCACATCTACAGACACTGATCTAGAAGTCCTAATGCTAGGGCTTAAACTCCCCAAATGCATTGGGGGAGTTGTCCTATTTTGGACAGTCAAATACTGTTGTTGGTGAGATGAGGAAGGAAGAGCTGCATCCCAGGGTTCATAAATGGCGCTAGAGCAGTAGGTCTGCAATGTCAGCATCCCACTTTTCTATCCTAAGTCACTGGGCTCCATTGACAGATGCTCTGATTCAGCAGCTCCAAGGCCTAGTCTAATTGTCCAGATTTTCAATAGGCTCCTCTGAGGTTGAAAATAACACTTGAAGGACTACCCCAACACAACAACTAATTAGCTTTGGTTTCAAAAGTTCAGAGATTTCTTTTTCTATAACTTAATTTACACTGACCTACTGATGTTCACTATTTGGGAAAGCATTGTGGCCCTGATTTACCACTTCAAGACTAGATATCTCTAGACAGAATAATATCCAGAAAGATATTTTAAAAAATGTAAAAACCAAGAAATCCAGTTAAACACCATTGCCAATGTAAGCAGAAATATCCCCAAATAGTCATTGGTCAAAATGTCAAACACTGATTTCAGGTGGAGGTGGAGCTGAATGTTCCTGTTAAAATGAGTTCTGTAAAATATTTCATTTTCTGAAATTCTCACTTCCCAGTTTACCTTTCTAGAATCTACAAATGTAAGACCTCTGTGAGAAGCTTTTATCCTTATGCTTCATCTTTGCCTATTTTAAAGGTGATATACAGAGAGGTTACAGTTACGTGTCAGGTAAAGATTGTACTGATTTTTGGACAATGTCACTTATTCCCTCATTCTCTCCCAGTTTTTCCCTCCCATCCCTACCCATAAGTTGTATGGTTCATTTTCAACACTTTCTATTTTTTAGATGTATTATTATTGCTGTTGTTGTTGGTAGTGATGCTGGTTTCCTTGAACATAGCAAAAGTATTAGCCAAAACTGCCATTAAAAGGGGGGAAACAAAGGAGAAGGCAACAATGCTCGATAAGAAATGTACTCATTACCTTGCTCATGTAACTGTAACCCCTCTGAACAGTATTTTTACAATAAAAACTTATTAAAACTATGGGCCACAGCAAGTACTAGTTTAAGCATAGTTGGATTTGCTTTCTCCTGAGTTTTTGGTATAAAATTAGAAGAAGCAGGATCAAGAGATGTGGCTCATACCAACAATCTCAAGTACATGAGGCTGGGGACAAAATCACTGCTTACCCTAGGCCAACTAGGGTAAAAAGTTAGAAAGACTAACAACTCAACTGACAAATTGGATGTAGTTTCCCACATTGGTAAGCTTAGCTACATAGGAGACATAAGTAAGAGGATCAAAGTTTATGGCCAGCCTCAGACCAAAAATAAGTAAATAAGTACAATGTGAACCCCTACTGGAAAATAATTAAAATATAAAAGGGTTGAGGCTATAGCTCAAGTAGGAAAGAACCTATTTAGTAAGCTCAAGGATCTGAGGTCAATTCCAAGTACCAAAACAGACATTAAAAAAAAATTGCACTCACCGATTTGACAAACACATAGTATTGAATGTGATACCTAGTCATTAGTGTGTTCAGCAGCAATTGAAGTTCTCTGCAAGATAATTCTAGTAAGTGAGGTCACTTAAGTACTACACGGAAGGACACAAACAGGGAGAATAAAGTGCTCAGGGCTCCATGAAAGAAGAGAATCTCTCAGCATTCCTGAAATTCAGTATCAGAGCCCCTTGATCAGCATTTAGACAATGGAAAGGTTTATTGTCTCCTCTAGCTGAGCTCAGCTCATATTTGGCCAATAAGTACAGAAGTCATTATCTGTGTGTGAGTGACCCAGCTGTGATAATACTCTTTGATATCTCTCCAGGACATTAAGATGTGGAAAGAGTCACAATTTAACTCAAAGCTATATTATAAAGTTTTCTTAACTTGATTAAATTTCAGGAAATTACTCTTAAGCTGATGAACAAAAACATATGGTGCAGAAACACATTTTCATTGTTATGCAGAAAGGAAAATAATAATGATTCCAACCATTCATTTAACCGAGTCATTTTCAAACTAAATAATATTTGTTGCCATATTTGCTCTTCAAAAGAACTATGGGTGGTAGGCCAAGCAGGCCTGGGTAATCCTGATTCATAGATGGGGAAATTCTTTGGCTGCTAGTGCTTCACTCCCATAATCCTAACTACTCAGAAGGCTGAGAGCTGTGGCATTGTGGTTCAAAGCCAGCCCAAGCAGAAACTCTGTGGGACTCTTAATCTTCAATTAACAGCAAAATACCAAGTTGGAGATGTGGCTTAAGTGGTAGATACCAAGAGAAAGCAAATGTGAAACCCTGAGATAAAACACCAGTGGCATTGCTCCCCTCCCAAAAAAAGATTATATGGCCCTAAAACATCATAATTCTATTTCAAGGGTCACTTTGGGGGGGGGTCACAAAGAGTTTGCCATTATAAAATATAACATTAAAAATACTATTATAAGCCAGGTGCCAGTGGCTCAGGCCTGTAATCCTAGCTACTCAGGTGGCTGAGATCTAAGGATCTCTGTTCAAAGCCAGCCCAGGCAGGGAAATCCATGAGACTCTTATCTCCAATTAGCTACCAGAAAAAAAAAATCTGGAACTGGCGCTGTGGCTCAAGCAGTAGAGCGCTTGCTTTGAGCTGAAGAGCTGAGGGACAGGGCCCAAGCCAAGAGTTCAAGCCCCAGGACAAATAAAAACAAAGAAACAAACAAAAAACTATTATAAAAATCACTGAATTCACCAAAAGTCACTCTGCAAAATGACAAGTCAGGAACAGTGAAAAGAAAGTCGAAAATATTAACATCACTCATAATTTATAACCATCAAGAAATGTAGTCTAGCTTATGACTGAATAACCATTGTCCCTAAAATCTATGTTTACAGAAGTAATTACTTAGAATAGCTACAGGTCAAGCCCACTAAGATAAAGATCAAACAGATTTATATATGTTCTTATTTCCAACAACATTGCATTCTTTGAAATCTTCATAGTATGGTTATACCATAAAAGTTAATGGCTCAATATATCAGATATAAGAAATGTACCTGCTGCCTCCTGGCTCTGGGAAAAGATATTCTTCCATCCCTTTTACTTTGTTCTTTTTCTTATGAATAATATTGCAAACTAAAGATTGTTTTCCTAAATTAACTAACATAGGTACTATTAGCCCTGACTTGGAAATGTAAGCACAATTTAAAATTGAAATGTAATGAAATGCTTCTGAATTCTGAACCCTCTTGCTACTACAAAGTGTCCAACAGGATTCATGAGTAGTTATTGCTCATTAATGTGCATTAGAGTACCTGCTATATAAGCAAAGTGCTAAAATTTCCACCAAAAGGCTCGTATCTATGATCCACAAAATTTTTAAAATTTAGAAAACATGGAATTTTAGTGTGATAATAATAAACCTTTATCTTTCAAGCTCATTATTAATAATGATAGGCAAGTATGGTGAATTAGGAGGCAGAGATGGGAAGATCAAAGTTCTAAGTAGTACTAGGGAAAAAAGTTAGGAAGATCTTCATCTCAAAAATTAAGCCAGGTAGAGTGTTTCACATCTGTGGTCCAAGCTGTGTGGGATGCATAGTTAGGATGAACACAGTCTAGTCTGGCCCAGGCAAATATATAAGATTCTATCTTTAAAATAACCTAAAACCCAGAAAAGATGGAGGCATAGCTCAGGGGCAGAGCAACTAACATAAGTTCCTGAGTTCAATTCCCATATTTTAAAATGATATTTGATGCTCTGTGTGTATTTAGGCGGACTAGGAGAAAGGAACAGAAGGAAGAACTGATAGGGTAAAGAATCTGAAAATATATTTAATCTATAGATAGATAGATAGATAGATAGATAGATAGATAGATAGATAGATAGCATAAGACATCTTAAGGAAAGCTGTTAAAATATAATGGGTGTAGGATAAGGAGAAATAGCAATAGAAAGGATTACTCTGAAGTAATATATATACACATGAAGTATTTGGCACAATTCATATACATTAAAGAAAATGAATGACGGGATAGTAAAGCAGTCTGTTGGATAGGGGATATCAGCAAGAGGTGGGAGTGTAATTAAGATGGCAAATGAGGTTGAATATGGCATTTAATATACATGCATATAAAAGAGCTGTGAAGTGTGTTCAAATTGTTTCAATGAGAAAGGAGAAAAAAGCGAAGGCTGACATCTATGGAAATGTAACAACAAAATCCCCTTGTGCAACTAATGTATGCCAATCATACATTTTTAAAAACAAAGATTAGTTTCTCTCCATTAAGACTAAATCCCTGCTAAATTCTAAGTTATGTTTTATGTTCAATTACTCAAACCGATGTTATGTCACATTTGAATCCATAGATTTTGTGAGGGATCAATAAGATGCTCTAGGAAATGTTACATGACTATTAGGCTATGTAATATTAAACAGAACTAATTCTCTGGCCTTTATTTTTTTCCTCTGTCTCTGCTCTGCAGCCTGTTTTCTCCCTTGCTCTATGCTGATTGCCCTTCTCAATCCTGCTCAAAAAGCCTCTGCTTAATTGGTGTCAAGGAACCAGGCCTGTACAGAAAACTCAGATGGCCAGGGTTGAGTGAGGAGGCTTTATGCAGAGGCCACCAAAAGGCTTTTGCGAGAAGAAAGAAGAAAAGGTTTACTGTAGGACAAATGGTATTTCATCCAACAGTTCCTTGTATTTTACAATCATTTGAGTAGTTCACTACATCTTACTTGAGAGGAATACACAGCAGTTAATGATATTCATTAATGGCCAGGACTAAATGAAATGTCACTGAATAGCATTAGATATCTCAGAATGCAGTTGTATTAAGTTTGAAATGCATTTCAACTTTCTTCCTATGAAGCCTATTTTCCTTTCTAATAATTATTTAACACAGCATTTGCTGAGCACACACATCAGCTGTTCTGCAAACAGAAGCAAGAAATTAGAATAAGTCTTATACAAGTTGAGTCTCCTTAATTCCAAAATCCAAAAAGTTCCACTCAACACCTTTGAGTGCCAATATGTTATTACAACTCAAAAATTCCACACCATAAAACTTTTGCTTCATGTACAAGAGTATGAAAAATATTTTGTAAAATTACTGTGAAATATAAATGAGTTTCATTTAGACGTAAATCCCAACCCCAAGATATTTCATTATGTACATGCACAAAATCTGAAAAATCTCCAAAATCAGAAACTCTCTGGTTCCAATTATTTTGGATCTTGCATAACTTAAAAAATTGGGGCTGGGAAGGTGGCTCAGTGGTAGAGTCCTTGCCTTGCATGCCTGAGGCCCTGGGTTCGATTCCTCAGCACCACATAAGCAAAAACAAAAAAGCTGCAAGTGGCACTGTGGCTCAAGTGGTAGAGCCCTAGCCTTGAGCTGAAGAGCTGAAGGACAGTGCCCGGGCCCAGAGTTCAGACCCCACAACCAGACCAAAAAAAAAAAAAATTATGCCTGACCTTGACCAAAGGTGGTCTACCTAAGTGTAGAGTTCAAAGATCAACAATATTACAATAAGATAAAAATGTAATTTATTTTCAAATACAATATTGGGCAATAACTTTTAGTGTTAAAACCAGTCTATTGAGTTACAATGTCTCTGTACTTATTCTAAATGATTCCATTAAAAATTCTTTTTATTTTGTGAAGTATGGATTAAAATCCGGGCTTTGTACTTAAAAGCAGAGGCACATAGGCAAGTGCTTTCCCAATTGAGCTACAGCTCCAAACCAAACAAAGCCTTTCAAAAGACAAACATCAATATAAAATCAATTCCTCTGAAATCAAATTATACAATAATCTGTGGAAAATACAGAAAGGACTAGAAAATACAGCAAAGTCACAGAAATCTCTGGCAGAAGAGAAGACCATCTCATGGCTTTTAGAGGCCAATTATTTAAGGTGCCTGTAGTCTGAAAGAAAACAAAACAAAGGCCTCTCCTTATGCTTTCCCCGATCTTAAATGCTAAAAATAGAACCAACTGTATTTTATTATTTCTTTGAGCATATAACATAGGGAATAACCCTAGCAGAGAACAGCACTCTTCATTGTATAGAGAAAGAACAAGAATATCAGAGATCTACTTAAGATGAAGTACACTCAATTATACACAGTTGGAAGAACATTCACATTTGTAAGTTAGCAGCAGATAGAGAAAAACAGAGTTTCTGTGCAATTAGGAACTAGATTTATATCAGCGCTTTGTACAGGCTGTGTCAAAGCAGGGCTGTCAAAGCTGTAACCCACCCCATCATTCCAAATCAGTAGCAGAATGATGGTATATGTGCATCCTCTGTAAACTGTATATAGCAGGACAGCATGTAGGAAAAATGTATCACACATTTTAGGTCATTTTCTCTAGACAGTTTCTATCATCTGGATACCACATAATTAAGTGTGCGGGAGAAAGAGAGGAAAATAAAAAAACACTTTTCCTCAAGTTCAGCACTGTATTATAAACAATTCAAGAGGCAATGAAATGAATATTTTCAAAAACAGCCAATCATCTTTTTTTTGCAGAAACTGTCTTTCCTTTTGAGAACTAATGATCATACATAATGACAAAAAATGATCATGGGATGGGGGGGTGTAATAGCTTACATCTGCCTTATTACAATCCCACAACTAATAAAAAGTGGTTTTAACTCCAAAAATTTAAAAAAAATATTCCCAATTTCAATGGCGCATAAGTTAAAATTAATATATACTAAGAATCACTGTGTAAATTGGACCAACTAATGGTCTGTATACACTCAGCTTTAAGAGAGTTGATAAGAAGAAAACTTAGATGCACAAAAGCAGTTTTTGGTATTCTGGAAACAATCTTGGAAAAGGATTATACATTTCCTGTAATTTATCCTCAGTATAGCATTAGTGCAACTGGAACATTAGACCATTGTCTACAAGGTCTTTAACAATTCTTTTTTTTTAATTTTATTTTAGTAAAAAGATCCTGTACAGAGGGGTTACAATTACATGAGTAAGGCAATGAGTACATTACTTGTCAATCATTGTTACCCCTTTCCTTGTTGTTGTCCCACTATCCCTTCTCTCTCCACTTCCCACACTCTTCTTCACCCTATCCCCCGCCACCCAAAATTGTAAAGTTGTTTCCAGTATACTGTCCTATGTGTATCATTATTGCATTGGGTCATACTGTGCCCTTGATTCACTGTTTTGTTATTTCCCTTCCCCTCTCCAGATTAGACAAATGTATATACAAAATGCAGGGTAACAAAATCAAGTATATTGATAACAGGGGATATTTCATAGGAGAAAGAACATACAAAGGAAACAAACTCACATAGTACATTTAAAACAACAACAAGTACGGACCTCTTGTGTCCTTATCTTGGGGTTCATTACTCTTAGCATCATTTTATATGATCATATGTACATAGTGTTTGAGCTTTTCAGCCCATCTGATTCAGTTATCCTAGATGTACACTAATTATTCCAAATAAGGGAAATTGTGGGATCTAAATTTCTTTAGGACTAGCTTATTTCACTTAATGTGATTTTTTCTAAGTCTTTCCATTTCCTAACAAATGGGACAGTGTCATTCTTTCTGATGGAAGCATAGAATTCCTCTTTCACAGTTCTAAGGGTGCTTTGATGCACCCCCATTTAATCTTTGAAATAGATCTATGAAGGGGGGTGTTCTCATTTTTAATAGCTGAGAACAGAGGTTAACAGAGGTTAACAGAGGCTCAATGGATGTACAAATCAGAAAGAGGTGGCATCTTCTCACCAGGGGAGAGAAGATATGTCCTTTTCAGTGGCAAGCACATAAAAATTCCTGCAGCATATTTGTGGCATGCCATGAATTAGACCAAAGAAACAAGTATTAAAAGGAAAGATAAGACATTCACTTGATTTCTAAGTCAAGAGATATCTCATAATTAGAACTATGTAATATACAAAATTATTCATCCTATCAAAAATTGCAAATGGAACTAATTTAGTCCAAAGCTGGGTAAGCATAAGCTACAGTCTGGATGTTGAATATTCCTTAAATACTCCTAAGTTAAAGGAATGGCCTCCAAGGTACTGCTATTGGAAAGTGGTAAAACCTTTAAGAGATGGGCCCCAATGGAAGGCTTTTAGGTGGTTTGGGGTGACCAAAGGGAACTGTAGGACTGTAGTCCTCTCCTCATTCTCTTTTGCTTATTATCCATTTAGTGAGTGGTCTTGCTGCACCGTATGTTTCTACCAGGATGAGCTGCCTTACATCTAGACTAGAGAAAAAGAAGCCATTCTTTCATGAGCTAAAACTTGCAATACTATAAGCCAAAATAAACCTCTTCTCTTAGAAGTTGAGTATCTCAGGGATTTGTTATAGTGACAGAAACCTGACTCGTATATTTTGCTGATGTTGACTTAATTTGTAGATTTGAACAAAAGCAATTTCTCTGATCTCTCCCAACTCAAAAGAAGTTGATGACTGCATGATCTCTGGGATCTTTCCATTTAAAATTGTACTCTTCTGTTACAGTAAAGCAATTTTGTGTTAGTTGCTGAACCATGAACCCTATTTATTTTATGTAAGAAGGTGACTTACTCCATGGAATTCTAGCCACAAAGAAGTGCAGTTAAATTTAATCTCACTTTAGCAATACAAATTTTACCAACTAGAATAAAAGGAAAAACATAATTTAAAGGGGAACAAAGGTAACAGTTGTAGTAAAACAAGAAAATTGGTGTTGGAGAGATTTTAATTCTGACTACCCAAAAATACTATTTGGTCATCCAAGAGTTTCCCATAAAAGATTTTAAAAGTAAATTAAGTAGAAGTAACAGAAGTAAATTAAGTAACTTCTAGATAGATGAATATAAGCTAAAAAATGGTTTTGGATTTCAATTTTCTGGATTGAGCATCTGGCCTGTAACATCCATTCCTATTCACCTTGACCTCAGAAGTAACATAGTAGAAACACGATAAGTCAGAGGGACATAGTATTAGGTTGAGACTTGGCTATGTTTTCTTGGTAGTCTCCTTGGCTTGGGAAAACAATGTCTCTCATTTATGACTTTGAAGTACTCAATGTAGGCTCAAAAGACATCTTTTATGTAACTTTCCTACAGCATATGATTTAATAAACACTGGAAATACAAGAATGTGAGTTTTCTCAATGCATTAATAGTTCAATAAAATCACAAAAATCTATAATCAAGGTAAGACTTCAAGTATCCTACTGGATGTGTTATAATAACTAGGGTGGTGGAGGGAAGGAAAGGGGACTTAGAGTAACTTAGTGGCTTCAACCAATGGCCATTTTACTATCTATAATGATTTCTGGGTTGACTCAGCACAGTTGGACCACTTTTTTTCTCCACGCAATTCTGCTTGGAATCATCTGAGGGCCTGATGTTCTGGGTTATGAAATATGGCTCATCATGTCACTTGGGTTGGATTCTGGCACATAGCTAGAAAACCAGCTTCAGTGTGTATCTAGAGCACTTCAGTTCTCCTTCATGTGACTGGACTGTGTTACTTGGGCTTCTCATAACCATCTAAGGTAGCTAGATGAAAGTTTCAAGTCCTCTTTATGGTCTCAGAAACATGGTTGCCCAATGGCAATGAAAAACACTCAGTATCAGGAATGGCATTTGAAATCGTAATTAAGCCCTCCTGATCCTTTTAGAGTAATGGGCATTATTGATAAAATTCAACATTATTTGTGAAAAAGATAAATGGGTAGCCACTTGGGTATTAATCAATTATAGGATCAAAATGGACTCTCTCAAGATAGAGTCTCATGAACTCTGTCTAGAATGGCTTCAAACTTTAGTCCTACAGGTTTCAGCCTCCTATCTAGGATAACAGGTGTAAGCTATCTGTTCTTTTATAAAATAAACCTTTAAAAAAAGAACAAAGAAGAAACCAAGCCTGTACAGGCACAAGCCTGTAATCTTAGCAAGCTACCTAGGATGCAAAGATCAAGGAATGGCATGCTTACCATTCCAGCACCATGGGGAAACATAAATAGAATGATTTCAGTCTATGCTGACCTAGATATTAAACAAGACTATCTAAAATGTAATCATTCCCCAAAAGGCTGGAAGAATAGCTCAAATGGTGGAGCACCCATCTACCAACCACAAGTTCCTGAATTCAAACCCCAGTATACCAAGAAAAAAAAAACAACAGAGAAAGAAGCCAAAGTAGAATTTAGAAATCATGTATCAGAAGTTGACAATTTGAAAAATGTAGTAGAGATGAGTGTGAATTTAAATTATGTATATGGTGTGTCTATGAAAATGCTTCCCAAAATAAAGATAAGAGAACATGTTTTTTATACATTTTTATTATAAAAATACTGTACAGAGGGGTTACAGTTACATGATCAACATAATGTTTTGTTTTACTCATAAAAATAACTTACCTGACTGTTTGGATTTGGAGTATAGAAGAATTCTATGTTAACTTGACAGTTGGTCTATTCATAAACACAGTAATATATACGTAGTCAAGAACTGTCATCATACTCTGTAAACTAAGCACCTAGCATAGAATTTTGTTTCACGTATTACCTGTTTTTTATGAAGGATATAAATTGTATAAAAATGGAACCCGCAATTAACACCTCAGTGTCATATTCTGGACAATATTTTTAACTAGCATTTTGTAATCTGTTTCAGAAATTGATTTAGCAAATGTAATAATATGACAATGTATTATAAAATATATGCTACAAAGCATATATTTGTAATAGTAAAAGTTACTTATTACTTTCCTTATAAACATTCAAGATTCAAAAAATTGGGGCTGCGAAGGTGGCTCAGTGGTAGAGCGCTTGACTTGCATGCCTGAGGCCCTGGGTTCGATTCCTCAGCACCACATAAGAGAAAAAGCTGGAAGTGGCGCTGTGGCTCAAGTGGTAGAGCGCTAGCCTTGAGCTGAAGAGTTGAGGAACAGCGCGCAGGCCCAGAGTTCAGGCCCCACGACTGGACCAAAAAAAAAAAAAAAAGATTCAAGAAATTAAATCAAAAAGCATATATGATAAGAATCACATAATATATGATCCATCTTTTAGTAATGAATTAAGCTCAAGTTTCTAAGAATATTATTTCTTTTTTTTAGAATATTATTTCATTTACCATAAATTGGGTTCACAAACCTATACTGCTACCAAAAGCTGTTGGACACTAGATTGATAAAGAAGATTGTTAAAAGAGAAAAATCCAAGGGGTTAAATCTGATTAAAGTATAATATATGCATTGTGAAATATCACAGTTAAACCCCTTTGTAAAATTCATATACAGTAAAGGAAAAGAATGACAGGAATGTATAACAAGTTCAGTTGGGAGGTGGGTATCAGTGAGAAGCTGGAGGGTGAACAGGGAGAATGAATGAGGTTGAATATGGTTGAAATACTTCATATGCATGTATGAAAATAGAACAATGGAATTGTTTCAGGAAGTAAGTAGGAAGGAAGAGTAAGAGGGTTGAATTTGATCAGGAAATATGATATTTATTTAAGCAAATATCAGCATGAAATACCTTTATGCAACCAACATATAATATGTATGGTAAAGGAAGAAAAATAACAAAAATAAATGACTTAAAATGAAACTGATTGCCTTGGTAGAATGAAAATAAGTGTATATTTTGCATTTCAGTAGATATAGGACTCAAAATAAGAACTGAAATTTATTAATTTTCTTTCTTGAGTTAAGTTTCTTATCTCTCTGACCCTCAATGTAATCTGTAACATGGGTTCATGGCCTCGTGAAGACGGTAGTTGTAAAGAATAGAAATAATAATGAAGGAGCCTAAAATACATTGAAATTCAGCAGGAGTTCAATAAAGGGGAGCTATTTATATCCTGACATTTTCATTATGAATTGCATTGGTTGATTTAGTTGGAGTTTTTACAGAGCTTGTCAGTTCTCTTCCTCTCTTTCCCTCTGGTTTAATCAGTCTGGGGTTTTACAGTAAAATATATACCTGCAACCTTACCCATTATGTGCATGTTGTTCAATAAACACATTGCAGTATTTCAATTCTGACACTAGTACCTTGGCAAGCATTCTGGTTAGAATATATTTTATGCTTCAGGACCTAAATGTGTAGTGACATATTAATACATCATGAAATTCTACAAAGATGCAGTGGCCTTTAAGAAAGAACTACGTGTGTGTTCATACTCCATCATCCCATGTTGTATATCCTATATTATTAATGTTAGATGTCTTGGCATTTGTGTCCTTCATGGATAAGTTATAGTGACTAAGATCCATGGGTGAGATAGAACTGTATATCAAGAATTGGTCGACATAGGTGTTGATCTAAGTTATACTAATAGAAGGGGGGGTCATCAAAATCAGCAAATTTTGTTACACTTGGGATTAATAAAAATGAAAAGCTACCATGTTAATAACAACCAGTTTTTAGTTCAAGTAAGAACTGGGCTATAAAGCATTTGCAAAATAACATATACCATAATATTTTTAAGTATTAAGTATATTTATTTATTATCTTTAAAGCTAGATGTGCAGACCTAAATAACTCTAAATGCCCAAAGGCAGTAGTGATTGACTAATTTTGTGTAAGACCCAGCCATCTTCTAAATATTTATTTATAGTTATGGAGAGTAAAAGACACTGTTTTCAGGCTTTTGAAGACTCATATAGGGTGCCAGAGGAAATCTGCACTTGTCAAACAGCATGTTGGCTTGCCTCCTTTCCAATGCATCAGGAGAAAATGACATGGGCAAGAAAAGGTGGGTAGATCTGGAATCAAATATGAGTTCAGAAGCTTAGAACCGATTTTCCTTCTAGTTTTCTTTCTTTTTTTTTTTGTTTCTTTGTTTGTCGATCATGGAGCTTGAACTCTGGACCTGGGAGCTGTCCTTCAGCTCTTCAGCTCAAGGCGAGTGCTCTACCACTTGAGCCACAGTGCCACTTCCAGTTTTCTGGTGGTTTATTGGAAATAAGAGTCTCAGGGACTTTCCTGCCCTGGATGGCTTCGAACCCCAATCCTCAGATCTCAGCCTTCTGAGTAGCTAGGATTCTAGGTGTGAGCCACTGGCACTTGGCTCTATTTTTCATATTTTAAAGCTTTCAAAGTGTTCTATGTTACAACAAAATTAGACTCCCTAACCTATCGGGCTTGAAATTATTTACGTATGTATATAGTATATAATGTATATGTATTATGTGTATTCAACAGTGTGAGGTTACATTTATTACTTTCTTGCAGGTGTCCATTAACTCAGTAGGTTTGAGAGATCAGAATTATTTTTATAACGAAACTAACATGTCAATTCCACTTTCTTCTCTCTTCTTCTTACAAGTGTACAGTGGAATCTACCAGAGATTATATGGTGTGTAACAGTGAGAAGAAGACCCATTGAAAGTGGAAAGCAGATAGAATTCTGCTGTGTTGTCTCTTAAGCTAGACCATAAATAGACTTCTTATATGGTATAACAATCACTAAAATATTTATCATTATGCATATTTTATTTTAGAATGTTTTTAAATGTTATTATCTATAAATCAATTTATAGATGATTTTTAAATATACTAGTTATTGCTATATTCTTGTGAGACTAAGATTGGGAGGATCAAGGGCCAGAATGGTTGTCACCCAATAGCTGGGTAAAGTGACACACTGCATCATCTAAGCTACATGGGAGGCTGAGATAAGGAAGACCATGGTAAACAGAGTTCACAAAACTCTATTTCAACAGAGTAAGTTAGGTGCAGTGACATGTGCCTGTCATCCTAGCTGCAAGGGGAAGCAGAAAGCTGATTATAGTACAGGCACAAGCCTGGAAAAATTCCAGATGCTATCTCAAAAATAACCCATGCAAAAATATTGGAAGCATACTCCTCTCAGCAGTAGAACTCTTGCTTAGCAAGCTCAGAACCCAGCATTCAAACCCAATACTTCCCCCAAAATGCCCCAAAATGTCTAGGTTATAATTTCCAATTTGAAAGATAAAACCAGTACAAACAGATCTTTGGATTGTCAATAATTCCCAATAGTATAATGGGAGTCACAACAATGAAAGATCTGATAACTCCTGCTTTAATATAATTATTTAGTACAAGTAAGAGCTCTGGAACTTGAAGTTTTCACTGAGAGTTAAAGATGCCTAGAAAAAAAATCACTCAAACAATGCTCTGTGATATGCTATGAAGTTACCTTCTATTAAATCCATTGTAAACTGAAAATACGTAAGTTGAAAATGCATTTAGTATACCAAATGTACTGAACATCATAGCTTAGCTTAACCTACATTAGGCCTCCTCAAAACACATACAAAGTTTGCTGGCAGTTGGGAAAATTATGTATTTATAATAAAGTGTTGAATATCTCATATATGAGATATTCACAAGATACATTGATAGATAAAGTATAAGCAGAGCCATCATAAGTCAGTGAAGATACGAGAAAATAATGTAAACAACACACATAAAAAAAAAACTTCACAAGATTTCTGGAATCAATTGGAGAAAGAAGTTGTAAAGCAAACAACTAGCCCAACATTTAATGAGAATCTACTTATTACAAGACCAACTGAACCTTAACTCGCTTGTGAATGATACTAGAAAGATAACAGATACTAGAAAGAAGAGCTCTGCAAGGGTTGAGGCTAAGGATATTATAGCAAAAAGAGAAGTCTCTAGAGGCCAGGAATATCTGAGTCCACACCTCTTCAGATAAGCTTCTGTATAAAAGCACCGGGTGTTAATAGAAAATCTGGTTTATAAAAAGAATTATACCAGACATTCTGGCGCATATCTGTAATCTCAGCTACTTAGGAGGCAGAAGTAGGAGGACCACAATCTTGAGGCTGGTCCAAGTAAAGCAAGATACCCTATCTGATAGCAAACTAAAAGCAAAATAGCTGGAGATATGGACCAAGTGGAATGTTTTAGCTCAATTTCCAGTAGAGTATAAACAAGCAAACAAACAGAGTTAAAAAATGCGGCTACATAGTGTGGGAATATAGGGTTCTACCTGTCTCCCTATAGGAGAAATGCATGGGGGTCAAAAAATCAGTTTCTCTGTGGAGGTGATTTTGAATTTGAAAAGGAAAACCTAAATCTAGCCTAAAATGGCCAACAAGAAGAATTTAGATCAGGCTTAAATTATCCAGAATTGATTCAGTGCATGAAAAATGGGAATATAATTCTATGTTTATTTACATAAAGATGATTAAAAATATCTAATGCTATGTACAGATGACCATATAAGATGATGTTAAGCAAAAGGAACCCCAAGTTAGGGACAGGAGAGGTTCTATCTTTCTTGCTATTGTTTTTAATGTACTTACAATGTACTAAGTGATTTTTTTGTTTCTTTTGCATGTTCTACTCCCATGGTATAACCCCTGTTTTCACTGTCTTTGATTCCAGTGCCCTGCATCTTGTATATACATTTTTCTAATTTGGGGAGGGGAAGGGAAATAACAAATGCTGAAACAAGAATACAGATTGATACATTGTATCAATGAGATGTACAAGACACTAAGTTGAAAACAAACTTTACAACTTTGGGGGCGGGGAGAAGGGAAGAGTTGGGGAGATGGGAAGGCAAGGGATGTAGGTGTAAAACAAAGGAGGGGGTAACAATGCTCGAAAGGAAATGTACTCATTACCTTACTCATGTAACTGTAACCCCTCTATACAGTATCTTTACTATATATATATATATATATACACACACATATATATATATACATTTATACATATATATTATAAGTGGTAGAGTATGCTACCTTACCCAAAAATGGAGCACCTAAAAGAACTTGGAGGAGTTGATCACACAGTTATTAATATTAGTAAAATCAACAGAGTTTTTTATTCTATTTTTCCCCCAGGAGCTTGAATTTTTCTGTAGTGAGCTGATATATAACATCTAAATTAAAAATTACATTTACTGTTAAACACATACTAGTTGTGTTCAAAATGAATTTGTAATACCTAAGATTTCATTCAGTTGAATGAGTTACTCATATTATTTTCTGATAAGAACAGTTACAGAAGTACATAAAAAATCAATCTAGAGAAAAAAACAAATACCTTGTGCCTAAATATTACAAAGTCCAAATACCAAAGAAACTGTATAAAATATGAATAAAATCCATTATTTAAGGAAAAGCTAGCTTATAGATGTAACTATACTGTAAGAACTACTTAAAAACCAATTTGTGCCTTGTATGTAAGACTGTGTAGGAATCGCATCTAAACTTAAATTATACACATAAATTATGAAATTTAATTGTTTCTGGAAGTCTCTAGTGACATTAAGTGTCATGATTAGCAATGTTAGCACAAATGGATCCTTCAAGATTTATTTTGATTTATCCATAAAATAATACACTTTTATATACTACTCATACAGCATACATTTTATAGCTCAACCTAAGAAATATAGCCAAATTGCAATTTTTCTACCATTAAATGTGATTCCACCAGTTCTTCCCAAAGCAATAAATATTCGCTTCCACTGGTATATGCTTCCTCATCTGGAAAATGGATTAATCAAAAAATGTCCTGTTAGTGCTTTATGGAGAACTTTATGTGGCTCTTCATAAAATAATGGAAATTGTGCTGTGTTTCCTTGGCAGAACATTTGCACCTATATTAAGGTGAGAAGTGGTTCACAATTTACCAATTACACAATTGCTTGCCTCCTAATTGCAAGGAAGGCATTTCACAACAAACTACAGTAATAATTTCCCTTAGTTTTTGTAGGCTATAATTGTCGACAAAATTCTTGTTTTATTATGAACCACCATAGATAACGTAATCCTGTTAAAACCATTAATGACCTAAGATACATCTTTTCAAGTTCTTATTTCATAAACAGAATTTGCTATATTATTAAATATCTGATAGAAAAAGTAGGTTAGGACCAGATGCTCAGATGCTGGTGGCTCATGCCTGTAATCCTAGCTATACTGAAAGCTGAGATTTGAGGATTAGAGTTTGAAGCCAGCTTGGACAAAAAAGTCTGTGATACTCTTATTTTCTACTTACCTGGCAAAAAGCCAGAAATGCAAGTGTTGCCCAAAGAAGAAAACACTAGCATTTTACAAATAAGCCAATAGAGAGTGTAAGGCCCTGAGTTCAAGCCCCAGTCCTGACACAAAAGAAAAGAAAAACTAGGTTAGATATTTTCCTTCCAACTTTTATCATTCAAAGAATGAACCTCTTAATTCACAAATGAGCTTTTTCTAATACAGCAAGAAAGATCAGTGTTTCTGTCATTTCACAGGAGTCTTAAAAGGTTACTATCCCAATACAGACATATAGACATACTTGGAAGGGTGACACCCTTTAGGATCTGAAGGGCAGGAGACAATATGTAAATAAAGGACCTGAAAGGCAGACATACAAAATGCCTGTGGAATAAGGTAGCAGATCATATGAAGTCCCAAGAATTTACTAGGTACTTGGTGAAGGCTGGCAGTAAAAGGGTGCATTAAATCTTTGCATCTAAGCAACCTTTTTCTCCTTTCTAATTTTTCTTACTCTAGTATACAAGTGTGTTAACAATGTGCTAGTAACCAAAATCTCAGAATTCCAAATTTGTCATTCCAGTTAGGAAAGAGCTTGATACAAATATTTTCTCTGAAATTTGTCTCTTCTTCTGGTTTTGACATCTTCCTAGTTTAATTAATATGAATTAAATCTTAGCATACATTTAAAATTATGCACACTTGATAGAAAGATAACACAAGTTGACCATAGTCACTATCACAGCAATACCAGAATATTCACAAGGATAAAATTAGTAATTTATACTGCATTCTCTCGAAACTATCCACAACTGCCTTAAAACTGTGAGCAAATACTGAGCAAACTGTTCTCTGTGGGATTTTGATTTAATTCATGGAAATATCTGAAAGCATAAAAGTTATTCATCACAAATAAGAAAAGAAGAAAGTAATAGCTTCACTTAATAACTGATTCTAAGAAGGTCTTTTTTAAAAATATTTTTGAGTGAAGAAGAACAGTAAAAATAGAGGGCATAGTGACACTGAGGATACTTTAATTTATTTTTCATTTACTTTCCCCACACCAATTTATTGCTAGATCTCTCTAGCAGCATGTATGTAACATTTACTATCATTGGATATTCTACTGGAGAAAACTTCTTTTAACTTTTTTGACTTTTTTGAAACAGGTCTCATTACATATCCAAGGCTAGCCTAAAATTCATTAAGCCCAGGATGACCTTGAACTTGAGATCCTTCTGCATCAGTCTTCCAAATGCTGGAATTATAGCTGTGAAACACCATGCTTGGCTCAGAAACTTAAATGTAGAATTTAGTACCATCTTTCACTCCAACACAACTCTGTACAAGAATTCCAGGAGAAGAATGCAACCATGTAGGAGATGCATTGGCATTTCTTGATCTTTTCACTATTGTTTCTGATAGTCCAGGCTATTGGAGCTGGACAAATGACTAACCATGTTCATGTGCTCACTGGAGCCACAGTTCAGCTCAAGCTTCTTTCATGCCACTGTGGAGGTAAGAGTGAAGAAAGATAACATACGCACTTTCCAGCGACTGTTTTGATGGAAGACCCCTGTGATAGGAAGCATTGAACACATATTTGAAAATGGTTCTAGAGTTCTGTCAAAGACCCTTCCCTGACTACTCAGAGTCACTCAGAGACACAGTCTTCTCAGTCCTCTAGCAAGTATAAGCCATACATGTGTGTATATGTATGTGTATGTGTATGTGTGTGTGTGTGTGTGTGACTTCGATTTCAGAAATGAGAAAAAAGTCTATATTTTCCAGCCCAATATATTTGTTTCCTCTTTTTTTAATGGGCAGGTGGTAATTGTATAAGTGCAAAAGATGCAATGCAATGTACTGGTATATGTATACAATATGTAATCAACAAATAATGTATATTTCTGTGTTATGAAAATACCACTTTTTGTGGTTAAAACATTTAAAATCCTTCCCTCTACTAAGTTTGATATTATACTACAAAGCCTAAAACCCAGAATAGCATGGGATTGTCACAAACGAAGACATGTGGACTGATAGAATAGACTTGAGGGCCCAGAAATAAGCCCTCAGCCAGATTCCTTTTTAAATTTTACTATTATTCTAAATAGTTGTACAAATGAGTTACCATTCAAGAAACAAGTTATAAGTAAAAATATATCCTAATTGATTTTCATAATCCCTCATCCCTTTCAACCCAACCCCTCCCCTAAATTTTCTTAGCTTCATAGGCTATGTACTAGGTACTATGACTATATTCTCCCCATATTCTTGATAAATGTAGGAAAGGCATCCATTGGAGAAATGAACACATCTTTAACAAATGTGCTGAGACAACTGGATATCTACATGAAGAAGACTGAAGCTAGACCTCTATCTCTCTGTACAAAACTCAATTCAAAATGGACCAAAGACCTAAAGCCTTAAGACTATTACTGGAAAGCTGAAGGAAAACATTTGAAAAATAGGTATAACTAATTCCTTTTCAAAGATGACTCTAGTAACTCAGAAAATAAGAGCAAGAATTGACTAGTGGATAAAGGATATGAATGTAGAAGAGGGTTTATTATTATTTATTATTATAGTCACTTGCCTGTGCAATAGAATACTGTAACTTCTTTCTCCTTTCTAATTATAAATTTGGACCTTTTGCCATACTCTCCCATTTCCCCCTCCCACCTGCCCCTGCAGTCTCTGATAATCATTGCTCTACCTTCTACTTCTACAATAAACATGAAAACAACACAATGACTTCCTTTCCTTTTGGTTATGTGTCTGGTGTTTTAGAGGACTCTCCATGTTTTCTATGTCTGTTGTAATTTACCTTTCCACTAACAGTGCATAAGGTTCCCCCTTTTCCTACTTTTTCATTAATGAAATCCAACATGTGTTGAGAATCTGCTACCAGCAAGACATTCTGCTACAAGGTGAGGACACTGGAGCGACAAAGACAACAATGATCGTGATCTCCATGAAATTTGAAAACAAGATAAGACTAAAGAAAAGTTGGAAGGAAAGAAGGCCACCCTATACCTTACCTTTCACCCTCCGAAACCATATTATAATATTAGATACCATAATTACATTAAGTATATATCATATAATTATATTCATATATGTATTATACACTTAAACTCTTGTTATTTTATAATGGGTTCTTAGTTGCTCTCATAAAGTATCACATTAAGGCTCCCCTATATTCATCCAATGAATGTGACCCCACTAGACTTTTCTCCCTAGCATGACAGTACCTAGGAATTCCACATCCCAGAAAAAATATTTTTTTAAAAAATCCTCCTCTGACACATGGTTGACATTTGCTGAGCTGGTTTTTGTTTTGTTTTTGTTTTTCCTGCAAAATGGATAAGATCACATTCTCTTCTAGGTAGAAACAATAGCAAAGGATATTCTAACACCAGGACACTCTAAAGTTAAAACAGTTTTCAGTAGAGAGTGAGTAGCTGAGGGTTGTTTATGACTCCTATTATAACCACAACAGATATTCCACATATACCAGTACTGCTGACCTGTCCTGTGATCTCACTACACTACCCCTATCTCCATGGTTTGATTCATGCTGGATGTCCGTACAGCCTGATCTGAGATCACCATAAGTGTCCTCTACATAAAATCTTCTCCAAAAATAGTCTTGCTAAAGATTATGAAAGCCCTGTCTCATCATGATCTGAGTTAAGTCTCTTTTAAGATATAAAGGTTGGCTGCAATTGCTTCTGCCTTTGTATTCTTTTGCTGTACTCTGTCTATGCTCTTGGACTGAGTGTATTGATTTAGAGAAAATGTAGAGGTTAAAGTTTTGAATTGTATTTCTTTTTATTTTTAATATATTTTTATTATAAAGATGCTATACAGAGGGGTTACAGTTACATGAGCAAGGTAATGAGTACATTTCCTCTTGAGAATTGTTCCCCCATCCTTTATTGTCCCCCTACCATCCCTTTTTTCCCTTTATGGCCAGAGATGTCGAACATTTCTTCATGTGTCTATTGGCCTTTCTTACTTCTTCTGAGAAGGCTCTCTTTAAGTCTTTAACCCATTAATTAGGTTGTTGTTTCTTTGAGGGTTTATTTGAGGGAGGTATTAATTTTTTGAGCTCTAAGACTATTGTATGAACCTCTTGTTTGAGGCATAGCTGGTAAAAATCTCCCATTACATAGACTTTCTATTTATCTTGTTAGCTATGTCCTTTGTCATGCAGAAACTTGTCAGTATGATACAATCCTATGTAGCCAGTCTTTTTTGATTTATTGTGATACTGGATCTTTACTTAAGAAGTTTTGACGCATGCCTAGGAGACCTAGTGTTTCCTGTAATATTTTCATAATATTGATATCTTTGATCCATTTTGAGTTGACTCTGATGTAGCGTGATATATAAGGGCCTAACTTCAGTGTTCTGCATTGTGGATAGCCAATTTTGCCAGCAACACTGAGATTCTAGCTCATGCTAGTTAAAATGGCTATTATTATTAAGAAAACTAACAATAACAAATACTGACATGGATGTGGCCAAAAGGGAATTCTATTACACTGTTCATAGGAATTTAAGATTGTTCAAACACTCTAGAAAGCAGTATGGAAACTCTTCAAAAGACTAAACACAGACTTTCCTATGATCCAGTAATTCCATTCCTGTTCTATCCAAGAGAACACAGATAAGGTCACACTAAAGCTACCAGGACCACTATGTTCATTGCAGTATTGTTTACCATAGCCAAGATATGGAATCAACCCAGATGCCCCTAAGTGGACAAATGGATCAAGAAAACATGGTACACATGACACAAATAGAATTGTACACATCCATCAGAAAATGATATGGTACAGTTCATAAGGATATAGAAAGATTTGGAGAAAGTATATTAAGCCAGAGACAAAGAAACCTGGGTTTTACAGATTTCCCTCATTTTTGGATAAGGAAAATGTGCCTATACCTCTATTGGTAAACACACTAGATGGTTTAAAAAAAGTACACTGGGACATGATAAATTATACAAGTCTCTAGACAATGAGACCACAGGAGGACATTCTCAGGAGAGGATCACAAAAGCATAATACCTATATGCATCTGATAATATAAAATAATTTTTATCTAAATGAACTCCAAGAAATGGAAGCGAGAGTTTTTCTCCTTTGTTTCTGTTTCTGTTTCCTTTTCTTTTTGTCTTACTTTTTCATTTATTTGTGTTTAGGAAGAGGAGACATAGAAATGGGGACAAAGGGTGAACAAATACAGTAGTGATACTATGTTGGAAATACTAGATACTATGTTGGAAATAAACTATACAACTTGTGGGTGGGGATGGGAAGGAAAAACTGGGAGAGAGCAAGGGGAGGAATGATATTGTTCAAAAAGAAATGTATTCTTTATCTGACATATAATTGTAACCCCTCTGTACAGTACGTCTACAATAATAATTAAAATGCATTAAAATAATAGTTTAGTGCAGTCTATAAAGAGAAAGAATAAAAAATATTAAATCCTTGAAATATTTGTTAATATAATTCTCAATTATATCTAGTGAATCTTAACAAAGAAAGCAGCACATTTAATACAACATTATCTGATAAACTCCCTTTTCTTAAGTAAATAAAAATTTTATTTCTTGTCATATAAGTGGGAGCAAATAAGAGATGGATGAAGACTTAGTGTCTTCCAGGATCTGAGCATGAACTATCACACAGATGATTCAGAAGTGGGAAGGGCTCGCCAGGGTGGTACATAGACTATGACAAGAGAGTCGTTTGTTCTTATATATTTTAAGTTGGAAAATGTGTCATACCTACACTTTATGTTTGTGTTTGCATTTGTGGTTTCTGTTCATGTATTTTGTGCATGCATGTGTATGCATATGCACCAATTTGTATGTGGTTTAACTGATCAAAATGAACTTTGACCCTAATTAGATGTAATTTGAAATTAAATATGCTCACAAGTGGACAACATTTTTAAATAGAGAAATAAAATATTTAGCATATTGGTAAGATCTCACAACTAGAGACTACTGATTAAAACACTTCGTTGAAAATGAACTTTACAACTTTGGGTGGGGGAGAAGTAGGGGAGATGGGGAGAGAAGAGATGGTAGAGGGGAAAAAGGAGGAGTAACAATGCTCGATAGAAAATGTATTCAATACCTTATTCATGTAACTGTAAACACCCTGTTACAGCATCTTTTCAATGAAAAAATATATTTTAAAAAAGAATGCTGGGTATGAGCCAGGCATGGTGGCACCCATCTGTAATCCCTGCACTCATGAGACTGAGGCAGGAGGGATGAAGAGTTCAAAGCCAGCTCAAAAAAGAAGAGAGAGACAGAAACAGAGACAGAGAAGGAGAGAGATACTTCATTTGGAGCCAAACCTCATATGGTTGAATCATCACTATAGTGATTACACCACTATTACTTCCTGTGTGTCCTTGGACAATTCTACACTTCAATTTCTATATCTATACAATTCAAATGAAAAATTTGTAAAAATTAAATGGTAGTACTTAGCAAAGTCATCATATGCCTAAAATGAAACAGGACCTCAGTCGATGATAGGTAATATTAAATTATGATTTTTTTCTTGTTATTTGAATGGCCTCTTGAGTAGGATATGAAATCATATAAAACCAATAAAATGAAATTGGGTACCTTCTAGAATACTAGATTGCCATGATCAGAAGGGCACAGTTGTAATAAAACATAGATCATATTAGAATAAATTACAAGTATGCAAATTAATAAACTTGTGTTGAGATAAAATGATGAGTATTGGGTTGTATAAATTCTGAATGAGGAAATAGAATGTCTTACTGTGGTGAATTTGGGAGATAGCAGCTTAATGGGAGTGCAGTATAGAGATGAAGGAAAAATAAAAAGGAAAAGTTTCAGAGTTTTCTTCATTTAGAAAATATAAGCACAAGGTGAGCCACAGACACCGAGATTAATTAACCAAATGGAGCAGAGAGACTGCCTTTCTGTGCTAGTGATATCATATTGGGCAAAGCCTCATGGAGAGGAAATGAAGAATAAATAGGGACAAAGCAACAAGCAGATGGGTTAAATCTACCTTGGGAGAAAACAGGACATGGACTTAGAGGAGAGTTATGTAATAAATGATATGGACCTGTCCATGTGTTGGGGCATACTTGTAACCTCAGCACTCAGGAGGATGAGGCGGGAGGATCCAGTATGAGACTAGCCTGGGCTAGTCAGTGAGACCCTGTCTCAAAATCTCAAAGGCTGGGGATATGGCTCAAATCATACAAAGCATTTGCCTTGCAAATACAAGGCACTGATCTTATAACCCCAGGATCACACCAAAAATAAATAAATAAACCAATCAATAAAAATGAAAAAAAAACATTAAAAGAAAGGGATGCCCTTGACTATATTAAATTTGTAAGCATTAAATCTTAATTTCTGCCCACAAAATTAGGAAATCCACATTGCCTCTCAAGTTTTATCAGAGATTTTTGGTGTAAAGAAGGAACCTCGATCTAGAAAAGGCTTCTGTTTTGAGTGGGGAGAGACTGTGCTGTTTGCCTAGGCTTTTGACAGCTCTTACAGCTTGAAATCTAGACCATGTCCCTTAATCCAGTGAATAGATTCCAAGAGAGAGCAAGAAAGTAAGAAGGAATCAGTAAAGAGAGTGCCTAGGCCTGATCAGTGAAGCTTTAGAGACCAAAACCATTTGCTGCTGTTATTCATTGCCTGATGATTCTCTGGATGGTCACAGGTTTGAACTATAAGTTGTTGGGGGGGGGGATGATGAGCTCCTAGTATATCTTAGAGTAAATCTAATCCTGAAACTTTATCCCTATTCTAATTATTGGTATCTGACAACCGGAGCCCTGAGTCCTTAGGGTAACTGTAATACTCAAAATGACCTCATTGTGTCAGCAGTAAGTGTTTCCTCACAAAATGATTTCCTAAGACAATGATGATCCTTACCATCAAATCTCAGTGCAAAATGTTCAGACCAGTGATCAGAGAGTAAGAGCTTTCACAAAAACTAAAAATTAAAATTAAAAAAAAACTTTAAAAAAAGAGCTTTATTCAATTTCTATTGAACTTGGATCACTTACTGGATTTTATACCAAAACCAATTAATCTCTCCTTGGGAATAAGTTTTTTGTTTTTTTGTTTTTTTTTTCTTAGTGCAAAGCTGCCTTTACTTGTTTCAGGGGAAGGTGGAAATGTACTTGGGATGCCTTTGACATTACCATCCCAGTAAGACAGAAAGGGTGGATTCCAGTGGAGCAGAAACATCCTACAGTGTAAGCCAGGAAGGTCTATGGCCATTATTAACTTCATTAAATGTCATACAGTAAAGCAGAGCCAGAACTTGTGTGTGTGTGTGTGTGTGTGTGTGTGTGTGTGTGTGTGTGTGTGTGTGTGTGCGCAGTACTGGGGCTTTAACTTAAGAGCCTGGGCACTGCCTTTTATGCACAGTCTTAGCACTCTACCACTTGAGCCATACATACACTTGCAGCACAATCTATTTAGGTCAATATATGATTTCACCCAGAGTCATTTATATAGAGGTAATTTCCATTTTACTATATTCTCTTATAGGATGTGTTAAAACAGCAGGATAAAATGAATAGCTACACAGAAGTTGAACCCATTTAATTAATTCTAGGTTATCATTAAATATTAACGAACATGAAGGTGTTATTGCTGAATTTAGCAACAACTATCACTCTGAATGTGTAAAAATACCTCTCCAACTACAAAAGCATAACAGAGTCTGCATGCAGATGTCATGATTTTCTTGTGTTGGCTAAAATTAATTGCCTTGATTGCCTTGGCTAAAAAAATTGCCTTGATTTTTGCATCCTCTTATATTGTACATGGGTTTTTCAGTGGTACAGCATTGGCCTACTATGTATAACAGGCTCAAGACTTGGTACCAAGCATTAGATTAGAGCCCATGCCACAATAAAAGTAGTTTACATGCTAATATCCACCCACCAAATTGGTAAAAAAAAAAAATAAGAATGGTGACACGAAGAGTTGGCAAGGTTTAAAACATTGAGGGGTCTCTGGCAGCACTTGTGGGAGTCTCACTTGATACACTGATACATTCACTTTGTAAAACAGCTGAGTATTATCTTCTAAATCTGGCACAGTGCACAGCCTAGCTTCCTACATATATTTAACATGATTCATGCATAAGTCGAAGTACAACAACCCAGTTTTTAGCATCAAAAGAAAAAAAAGAAGTAAAAGATTTAAAATCGATTTACAAACATATATATGTATATGTATACATGTAGGTGAATTAATGAACAGTGAGATAATTAAAACAGTGAGATATGTAAAATGGTACTCCATTCAAATATGTTCACTGTTTATATCAGCATGAACTGATCTTCAAAATACATTGTTAAATGAAAAAAAAAACGAGAGTTGAAGAATGCATTTTGTTACCATCTTTGTAAAGTTCAAACACAAGCATTTCTGTTATAAACTGATAGTTTATAAATCATGCAGCCAGGAACTGGCTCATACTTGTAATCCTAGCTACTCAGGAGACTGAGATCTAAGGATGATGGATCAAAGTCAGCCCAGGAAAGACAAATTTGAGAGACTTACTTCCAATTTACTACCAAAAGGTGGAAATGAAGTTGTAGCTTCAGTGGAGAGCAAAAAGCTTGAACATAAAAGCCAAGGGAGAGTGCAAGGCACTGAGTTCAAGCCCTAGTATAAGCAGAAAGGAGAGCGGGGGTGGGGGGGGCGGAGAAAAACAGTGTGTGTGTGTGTGTGTGTGTGTGAGAGAGAGAGAGAGAGAGAGAAGGAATCATGCATATAGTGATAAAAATATATAGAGAAAAATGATGAATAAAGGCAAATTTAGAGAGGTGATCCTTGTGTGTCTGTTGATGATAAGGAGTTGAACGTAGAAAATAGAGGACTCAAGGAATTTTATTGTTGATAATATTCCATTGGCAGATGTATGAATGTTTGTGATAGTGGTTGAATTCTTATGCTTCCCATCTCAAGTAAATAATAAAATGTTAACATATGTTTTAAATTCATCATCTTAAATCTAAATTTTCTCCTTAAAAACATATATTTTGCAGATGAAAGCTTTATTCATTTCTCCCAAATTAAGCACCCTGCATTTCAGTTCTGATGCATTCAATAGTAGCTCTGTGACTTAGCACAAATCATTTGATCTCTCTAGGGATCTTGTTCATACCGTATGAAAGTACAAGTTTTATGCAAGTTGTCCTTTAGGTCTGTTTGTTTTTATGTGTGTTTGCATGTTTACATGCAAGCGTGAATGTATGTGCAAGGCACAAGCACTTATATGTGTGACTCAAATATGTTTTTTTTCTGTTTGCACAGCTTTTATTTGCTTCTCTTCAAGGCTTATGAAAGTATATTTGAGAAATAACACTTGTACATATTTACTTGTATGTCTGAGTTGCTGATCCCAAATGCAAGGCAGGAGGGGCTGATGGGGACTAGTGTGTACAGGTGCCCCTGGATTTCTCTGGGGCAAAAAAATCTGGGGCAGGCACTTTCAAAAGCCAAGGGACAGGAGTGAATATAACAAGTAACTACATTTGAACATAAGGATATAGTAGAACCAGTCATGAGAAATCTGTCGTTAACTTGCTAGTAATCATAGGACATGAAGTTGAAGTGTTTAGACCCCAGGGAGGGAAGAAGGAGAGAGGGACGGAGGGAAGGAAGGAAGGAAGGAAGGAAGGAAGGAAGGAAGGAAGGAA
>NW_012267316.1:1768195-1793336 GCF_000151885.1 Dipodomys ordii
GAGGGAGGGAGGGAGGGAGGGGAGGAATGACAAGAAAGAAAAGAAGAGGTAGATTTAAACTTCTCTTACAGATACAGTTAAAAGCAGTACTCAGGCATATATGCTAAGTCTTCAGACACTTATATACATGCTTGATTTGAAAATACTATGGAATTGATTGCAAAGTACCCAAATGACTTCTGTGAACAGAGATGATACAGAATGAAGTCATTTATATTATACCATTTATTATATTATATATTTAGTATATTATATATACTATATATAAAATACCCATTTATATTATACCCCAGAATGACATCAGGAGGCCTGGGGAAAACACCTAGATATCATACACTATTGCATAACTATCTCTAGCAAACCCAAACTACAAAAGACTAAACTTTAACTCTAAGGTTTGCTACCTAGTAACCACTGATACTGACCAATGAAAGCACAGCTTTTAGAAGCACCCAATGAGATTGCTTCTTTGGATTTGTGGTAATATTATCTAGAAACCATAGCCGAAATCTCACTACATTGGAAAATTGTATTGGTTCTGTCCTAAGGACTGCAATAACTCTCAGACTTGGCTGTAGACACTTGCTGGTTCTGTTGATGACCTCTGTATGTTAGCATTGTTAGGTTAACAATTTGTAGCTTATATACTGAAAGAAAAATATTATGTGTAGAAAAAATGGCTTTAGATTATGGAGTCTATTCAAATAATGGCTTAAAATAGAATACTTTTGAGGGGAAAAAGGAAATTAAGAATGTACTAGTCAGAAAATCTGCAGCTGAGGTAAAAATGTGTGCCTTGTCTTAAAAGAGGCATAGTGTTAATCAAACTTATTTTATATCATTATTTCTTATTTCTTATGATAAAACAGTATATATTTGACAAAGCAAAAAAATGTTAATCAGTGAGTAGTTCTATTTTCTGCATTTTTTTTCATTTTAGTCTTTGAAAAGATTTAAATATCAATTGGGGCTGGGAAGATGGCTCAGTGGTAGAGCGCTTGCCTTGCATGCATGAGGCCCTGGGTTCGATTCCTCAGCACCACATAAGAAAAAAGAAAAAAGCTGGAAGTTGCGCTGTGGCTCAAGTGGTAGAGCACTAGCTTTGAGCTGAAGAGCTGAGGGACAGCGCCTGGCCCAGAGTTCAGGCCCCACAACCAGACCCCCCCCAAAAAGGAAAGAAAAGAAAAGAAAAGATTTAAATATCAAGAAATTCTGTATTTTAAAGTAATTTTATAAAAAATGTTTCCTTCTTATCTTTGTTTAGGTAGCATACCACCTACTGACTATTACACTTTCTGTATTAATGAACACTGTCATTTCCTTAGGAGAATAATAATGACTTGGAGGTAGTGGCAAAGATGCCAAATATTGTGGTACCTTGGAATCTGTTTCCTTTCTGTGCTAAGCAGAAAACTGAAATAGTTAAATTGGTTGAGTCGTTCTTTAATTTTATAGAAGTCATTTTATTTATTTTCAGTCCAGTCTTTGTCTTAATGAGATGATTATATCCTATTTTGTTTTATCAAACAGGTTCAAGATAAATATTAAAATGTCTGGTCACATTTAAGGAACATTAAAAGAACATCCTTATACGTGACTTAAACTTTACAACTTTGGTGGGATGGGGGGGTAGATGGGAGGGCAGAGACAGTAAGGGGAAACAAAGGAGGAGGCAACAATACTTGATAAGAAATGTACTCATTACCTTGCCTATGTAATTGTAACCCCTCTGTATGGTATTTTCACAATAAAAAAACTTATTAATAATAAAAATCATTTAAAAAATCCTCAAAAGTTGAGGACATTTTCTTGGGTATGGTAAAAAATTAGATGAAAAGTTCAAATTATATCAAAATGAGAATGTGTGCTGGCTGTGGTGGCACACACCAGTAATCAAAGAGGAGGATGAGGCAGGAAGATCATGAATTTGAGACCAGCCTGAGAATGTGCCATAATTAAAAGTAAGATGCCACAGGTTATTATTATTAAACACTGCTATTATAATTATAAATATATAGTCTAAAAACTTTACTCACTGTCAGAATTCAATACATATTGAATTAAGTAGCATTAAATTAATAATGTGATCCCCATCTCTGATAATGAATTTTAGGCTACAAATAAGTGTACAATAGATCTAATTTAAAATTCAAACTAGGTATTGAAACATATTTGGTCCTGTCTTTACCTTGGAGTCTTGCTCTTTTGTTGGTTAGGTCTGTTTGTTTGCTTGCTTGTTGTTTGTTTGTGTTTTGGATCTTGAACTCAGAATCTCACTCTCTGATTCAGCTTATTTGAGGTTGGTGTTCTACCACTTGAGCCATACCTCCAATCTTGTATTTTTGCTGATTATTTAGAGATGGAGCATTGCAGGCTTTTTTTTATTTAGCCTAGGCTGGAAGAGTGATTCTCCAGACCTCAGTTTCTTGATTAACTATGATTACGGACATGAGCCAGCCAGCTAGTCTATGAGAACTTAGTCCTCAAAAACAGGCCATCAAGAACTAATCAAATGTACAATCCACATGTGCTGCTTGAAAAGAAAAAAAAATGCTGTTTAAGTAACAATACCACAATGTTAATTTCCTTTCCTAAGTTCCACCATCCCAGGATTTAAACTTTTTCTGCAGCCACACAAGGTACGGTCTCTCTGGAAACCTAACAGACATAGATGGATTTTTTTTTTCCTATACAGTTCAAGTTAGGATTTGAATTGGTAGTCAAAGTGGCATGCAGTGCTGCACAATGAAATAATATCAGATTGACTATGAGCCTGCAGTGAGTCTCTGCTTTAACACTGAAGTAGTTAGTTGAATAACCGGGATAAGTCATTTAATTCCTCTAAGCCTCGATTTATTCATCTGTAATAAAGTACCAGAGATGGAGTAAGACTCTTCGGGAACATTTTCTATTCTAGCATAGTTCTACCCAATTTTCTTGCTTTGGGGAGCTGTTGTTTGCCCAAATAACCAACTACTAACAAAAAAATGTCAACTAGCTTGTAAAGATTACTATCATGAACCAAACTTCTCAAAACCATTTAGTTTTAGCAGGCCTTATTTTCAGACAGGCCAAAACGAAATGTATATCTACATTTGTAGAGAAACATTTATAAAAATTCAAGGGTGTGATTCACCCTTGTAATCCTAGCTACATGGAAAGCTGAGATCAGGAGGACTGCAGTTCAGTATCAGCCAGGGCAAAAAGTTCAGTTCATGAGACTCCTATCTTAACCAATATCTTAATGTGACAATATGTGACTAACATCCCAGCTATGCAGGAAGCTAAGATCATGAGGATTGTGGTTCAAGAATAGCTCAGGCAAAAAGTCTCACAAGATTCCATTTCAGTAAAAGAAGCTGGGCATGGTGGCTCACTCCTGTCATCACAGCTACAGTAGGAAGCATAAATTAGGAGTATCGCGACCCAGGCACTGACTAGCAAAATTCTGTCTCAAAATAACCAGTGAAAAAAGATCTGGAAAAATAGATGGGTGGTAAAGGGCCTGCCTAGCAAAACTGAAACCCTGAATTCAAACCCTAATACTACCAAAAAAGTTTCTATTTCACTATGTACTAGATGCTGTCTCATGGAATTTATACTATTGTCATAAGAAAATTAGAAAAATATATATGTTCTGAAAGGTCATAAAGGGTTCAAAATAATGCCAGACTACATCACACTGATTCATTCTTTCTCAAATTCCATTGGTATTCAATTGATCAAACCTTAATGCACCTAACTGAATCTTAATGCGTCAATTACCTATTGGGGATTTATTTTTTTTTTTGGGTCCGGTCGTGGGGTCTGAACTCTGGGCCTGGGCGCTGTCCCTCAGCTCTTCAGCTCAAGGCTAGCGCTCTACCACTTGAGCCACAGCGCCACTTCCGGCATTTTTTTCTTTTTGCTTATGTGGTGCTGAGGAATCAAACCCAGGGCCTCAGGCATGCAAGGCAAGCACTCTACCACTGAGCCACCTTCCCAGCCCCCCTATTGGGGATTTAAAGAGAAACCTTATACCATATAAATATAACTCTCATCTTCTCCTTTAGTCAATTCTTGAATATGCTACAATCTGGATAGACTATATGAGAAGGTTCTTCTTTTAAAAAAAGTTAATGATTCTTGTATACATTTAAGTAAAATCATAGTCTTTTTTAGAGTTTGTGTTCCAAAGCTCTACTCTCACCCCTGTGTGACTACACATCCTATTTTCCAGCCTACAAATCTCTCCTTGTGATCCAAACAGATGAGTCTTTTCATTTACTCACTGAGTGCTTGAGCTTGAGCCTCAGTACAAACTCCTAAGTCCAATCCAAAAACGTATCTCCTTTATTATGGGTTTCCCTCCTATCTTCTATCTTATAAATCAAAATCTGTTCCTTCCTATCAAAATATATCACTCCTAGATAAAAGCAACACTTTCTTCTACTGCTTAAGTTTACATGCTCTCCACAAAAGAAAGCTATGCCTTATCTGAATTCTTCAATGTATAAGTATAATAAAGTGGTTGTTTTATATCTCTACGTGTTATAGTAATTAATGAAATAGCCAAAGATAACTGCTTTGTTTCCATGCCTTGGTTTGTGTGTGTGTGTGTGTGTGTGTGTGTGTGTGTGTGTGTGTGTGTGTGTGTGCGTGCACACAAGCATATACTGATACTGGGGTTTGACCTCAGGGATGGGATGCTCTCCAATAGCTGGTGCTCTGCCACTTGATCCACAGTTTCATTTCCAGCTTTTTGGTGGCTAATCAGAGATAAGAGGCTCATGGAATTTTCTGCCTAAGCTGACTTAGAACTGTGATCTTCAGATATCTGCCTCCTGAGTAGCCAGAATTACAGGCATGAGCTTGCCTTGTTTCTTTTATGTTTTTCTTTTTATTTGCCTTGTTTATTTTTAGTCTAATCTTTTTATCTGAACTTTATATTCTCTAAGCATCCTTGTCCTTTGACCTGATCAAATTGTAGCAACAGCCTGCATGCCACGCTGTCTTTCCCTTGTGCTGTAGGCATCCATCCTCAACTCTCCTACCATGGGCCCCATATACTTTCACTTTGTTCTAACATTATTCTCCAATGTTCCCATTTTTAGCTTTTCTGAATCTTCTTCTAGTGAACCTGAGGATCTCATTGCTGAACAAGTCAGGAAGGGAGAACATGGTAGGAAAATTTACAATGTATTATCAGAAATACACATGAAATACTAGAACCCAAAAAAGATGGCATGTAAATCTTCCCAGGGAAGCTGCAGGAGCCCTCAAGCTGTCCTTGAACAACATTTAGAGGTCTGATATGTAGAAAATGAAGCAAGGACATCCAAAAGACAGGATGTAATACTGGACTAGACATAGAACCATCATAAAAACATGATGTTATTTTGGACATGACAAATAAAGCAGCCTGAAGCATAAAACTACATGATATTGAAAAAGGCTAAAAGTTAAGGCTGGAAAATCATTCCAGTGGGCCATAAGAAACTTCAAATGCCACCAATACCATATACTTGAAGCTTCATCTTACAGGTCACAAAAGACTAAACATCAAAGGACATAATCTGAGGACTTAGCAAACATGTCAAAACTGATCTATCAAATATAACTCCAAAGGACAGTTTGAAGGGTAAAAATACTAAACAAATAGGGCTTGGATTTGCAGAGAACAGAGGGATGGCGAAGGCATTGGCTAGGGTATGTTTTTCACAGCTGTGGAAAGTAAGTTTATTTGAAAGAAAGCTAGGCATTTGGTCAGTAACCAAGTGAGTTGATGCAAGAAATGAAATCAGAGGCTGTATCTCAAGCACATGGCTTGAGCAACTTCAGAGATAATAAACATAAGGTAGAAAATATGGTATCACTTGACTGGTATAAAATTCTCAACTGTGGAAGTAACACAATAAAATGAAAAGGAAGAGGGAGTCAAGAAAGACAATTCTAACTCCCAGGAAATGACATCCAAGGTGGAAGAATTGGGAAACTGATACAGATCCAAGGGACACACACAAGGAGAGGGGTAACAATCTTCACACTGAAGGAAGGAGAATATTCATATAAAATTACCATGATTTATCTGCATCTACAATTTAACTTTTGAAAGAGTTTTGGTATATTTAAATGCAATTGCTCTAGATGTTCTACACACTCCTGACTCTTTAATCACAATAATAAAATCACTCTGGAAGAAATGTAATTCGGAAAGGATAAAAGTTGCCTTAATTTGGATTCTTTCCTTACTTCACTCCCCAATACATGAGAAACATAAAATTGCAAAGCACTCAAAGCCAGGTACATATGAAGTTAAGTGAAACGAACCCCAAGATAGGGACACAAGTGTTTTTTTTCTTGCTATTGTTTCTAACATATTTATAAGGTACCATATGATTATTTTTATTGCTTTGTATGTTTCTCCCCTCAGTATAACCTCTGTTTTCACTGTATTTGATGTCAGTCTAATTTGGGGAGGGGAAGGGAAAAAACAAAATGTTTAAATAGGGATACAGGTTGACCCATTGTAACAATGAGATGTACAAGACACTATGGTGAAAAATGAACTTTAGGTGGGGGTGGGGAGTGTAGTTGTGGAGGTGGGAGGGAAGGGATGGGGAAAAACAAAGAAGGAGGTAACAATGCTTGATAGGAAATGTACTCATTACTTTGCTCAAGTAACTGTAACCCCTCTGTACAGTATTTTTACAATAAAAAACTTATTTTTAAAAAGCTAGGTTAGCAGCAGATCACAAAAAAAAAGAAAAAGAAACAGGAAAAAAGTGGTTTGGAAGGGGAAGGAACTAGGGCTGTAAAGGACAAGCTGTGAATGTGGAAAGAGCTCAGTGAGGAACAAAGGACTTCATCTTAACCACAATTGGGCCAGTTTTGTGTTTTAAAACCAGAGACTACAAGGATTAAGTGGTCATCAAGATCATCATCAGTGCAGCCAAAAATACACAGGGTAAAGTTGATAGTAGGGAAAAGGTTAGCAACTGAGAAAAACAGTTCTAGAAGGGGGGATAGCTAGAAGCAATTTGGATAAAAGACAACATCATACCAGGAAGATAAGAGTCAAGATCACTGCAGTCATTAATGACTCTTCTCTGACAAAAGAGCCAGTTCCCAAGCACTGGTGCCTGGGACCTGCACCTAGGCATATAAAAGTAAGTACTTGACTGGAAGCAAGAATCTAAATGAACCCCAAGATAGGGACCCAAGTAGGTTTTATCTTTCTTGCTTTACAATGTATTACATGATTTTTTAAAATTTCTTTTGTATGGTCTTCCCCCATGGTATAACCCCTATTTTCACTGTATTTGATTCCTGTGCCATGCATCTTGTCTATACAGTTTCCTAATTTGGGGAGGGGAAGGGATATAACAAAATACTTAAATAAGGACACAGGTTGGCCCATTGTATTAATGAGATGCACAAAAAAATGAACTTTACAACCGGGGGAGGGGTGGAGGGAGGTGTCCGGGACGTGGGGAGAGAAGGTATGGTAGGGGAAAAACGAAAAAGTAGGTAACAATGCTCCACAGGAAATGTACTCATTACCTTTCATGTAACTATAACCCCTCTGTACAGTATATTTCCAATAAAAATACATACAAAAAAAAGAATCTAGAACACCTATTTCTAGCCCCATCCTGAGAGTTTTCTGAGCTGCTAAGTCTAAACTTCAGCCTAATAATCTGCATTTGTAACAAGTTCCTAAGTAGATGATACTGCTTGTTCCCAGACCACCTTTTCATAACCACTTCTATCAGTCACTGATTCTGCTCCCTACTTTCAAGCTGTTCTTACTGAACTGAATTTATAAGCACTCTGGAGCTTGAGCCCATCAGAATGACAGAGCCTAGGATGGAATTTGAGGTCTGTATTTTGTTAAGTTCTCTAAATGATTCAAATGTGCAGGTGAGGTTCAGAATTCTGATGCAAATAGAAGTAAAGACAGATAGTGACATGAATTCTTTGAGGATTCAGGAAAACATCTTTCTGAACTTAGGCTGTTTTCTTTTCTTTAAACCTATAGACTTATATTCTGCAATGACGCCCAGTAGTGGTACTGATGAACTAAAGCATGATACTTACAGTCTTATTTATGCCAATGAAATATCTGGATAACAGTATCCATAATAGTAAACTCTTTAGGAATGTTAAACAGGTCCTGTCCAGGTAAGAGTGAGGAGGCTGAAGGAGGGTAAATGTATTCAAACTATTTTATGCAGATATGTTTAAATGGGAAAATAAAGCATATTGAGTTAAATTGGAAAATGGGAGGATGAAGAAGACTTACATAAGGGACCTCTGATCAAGGTACATTGTATATACCTATGTGCATTTTGAAATGAAACCCCTTTGTACAACTAATTGATGCTAATAAAAATTGGATATGTAGAAAATACCAGCAAATAAATGAAAATATAGTAAACTGCCAAGATGGTTCAATTTATTGTTTGGGGGAAAAAATGATTAATCTCTCAAAGTGAAAAAAAGAAAAAAACTTGGCTTCTTCATCCATGATTCCAAGGTGAATTCTTGGAAACAATGATAGAACAAACAAGAGGAGAATAAAACAGACTTGCTAAGGAATAACAGAATTCTAGGAACAGATGGCTTGTTTATTTCTGAAATAGTATGAATAATGAAATACCAACAAACACAAAGATTTTTATGTACATTTCTTTTTAATTTTTTTAATTTAATTTTATTGTCAAGGTAATGTACGGAGGGGTTCCAGTTGGAGTTGGGGAAAACAAGTGCTTTGTAGCACACTAGCCAAGAAAGATTCCTGAGTATGGAGATAATGCTGTGGATATCATTAGAATTTTTTAGAGCTACTAAATAATTGATCAATTTATAAGCACTAATGTGAGATATATATTACTGGTATGATGTTGGTTTTATTTGGCATTCTCTCTCCCCTATGAAGTAAGTATGGCTTTTTTAAAAATATTACAACATTGGTCAAGATGTATTGTACTCATAAACTGACATGGTGAATTGGAATCCCATTGTACATCGACTTGAAGACAATAAAAGAATTAAAACAAAAATATTATCAGCTGAAATTATTTTTTACTTCCTTCTTATAATCTTTAAATTATCCAGTTAACATAGGTGGAGAATATTTTAACAGAAAAACAGAAAATAATATACAAGGGATATTCATTCATTTACTATGGCTAATTCTTTCATCAAATAATGGTTGTCCTCAACAACTTGAGAGCTCCTACAGAAGACTTATAAAGCCACTCAACAGTAATATTTATATCATGTATCACTAAAATGCCCATGAAACACCATTTTTAATTGAAATTATAGCTCAGAGAATGCTTTTATTTTATGGAAACCTCAAAATCACATGACTGTCAATTATACATAAGTGATTTTAGGCCCTCAGAAAGAACATTTGACAGTTCACAAAGCAATGTTACTAGAAACAAGAAAGGAGCTTTGCATGCAATGATTTTTTTTTAAAGGCTCTGGAGCTGGGTACTAGTGCTTCATGTCTGTAAACCTTAGCTATTCAAGAGACTGAGATCTGAGGCTTATGGTTTGAAGACAAATTGGGCAGGAAAGTCCATGAGACTCATCTCCAATTAACCACCAAATAAAACGGCCGAAAGTGGAACTGTGGTGCAAGTGATAGAGTGCTAGCCTTGGGCAAAAAGCTCCTGGACAGTGCCCAGGTACTGAGTCCAAGTTCCAGGACTGGCGCACACACACACATACACACACACACACACACACACACAAAACACACACACAACACAAAAACAAACCAAAAACTAAGTTAAATTTTATCTAGCCATTATTATAAGCAAGAGGCTTAAGTCATTGAGCTTTGTTATTTTATATTCATTCCTTCTTTTATGATTATTTTTATCAGCTTACATTCTTTGTATAAGTGAGACTTTCATTGTGGCATTTCATACATGCATACAACATACATCATATGCCAATCAAACTCAGCTCCTCTATTCTCCTTTACCTCCACCTTCTTCTACCATATTCATCCTTATTTACCTTCTCTATTTGCTGTCTCCCTCCTGCTGGTAACCTCTTGGTCTCTTTTATTTTCCTGTCATTCTTTATTTTTTTCTTAATTACCCTATATGCTTTCAGCATAGTAGTTCAGATGTGCATATGTTATGTTTTAATCAGAATAACACTCTATTGCTTTCTCTTTTCTCATTCATCTAACACTCTATTGATCAACAGTCTTCACTGAAATCCTTTTTGCCATCTTCATATATACTTGCTATGTATTTCAAAATTATTAATCTCTTATCTTTCTTGTATTCATTCTTTTGACATACTCATTAAGAACCAATATTTTTCCAGTTGCCAAAGGCTCATGTCTATAACCCTAGTTACTTAGGAGATAGAGAGTGGGAAGATCTCCATTTACCCTCAACCTGTTCAAAGCCAACCTAAGCAGATGTCCATAAGACCCCATCTTAACAGAAAATCTAGGCTTGCCATGGCTGATATCACAACTACGTTGAGAAGCATAGAAGGTAGGATTGTGGTCCAGACGATAGGTAGGACTTTAACTTCAAAAATAACCAGAGCAGGGCTGGGAAGGTGGCTCAGTGGTAGAGTGCTTGCCTTGTATACATGAGGCCCTGAGTTCAATTCCTCAGCACCACAGAAGCAGAAAAACCAGAAGTGGTGCTGTGGCTCAAGTAGTAGAGTGCTAGCCTTGAGCTGAAAAGCTGAGGGACAGCACCCAGGCGCAAATTTCAAGCCGCAAAATTGAAAAAAAATAAACAAACAAAATAACCAAAGTTTTTGGGCTGGAGGAGCTAGGTGCCAGTGATTGACACCTGTAATCCTAGCTACCCAGGAGGCTGAGATCTGAGGATCACAGTTCAAAGCCAGCCCAGACAGGGAAGTCACTAAGACTCTTATTTCCAATAAACCACCAGAAAACAGGAAGTGGCACTGTGGCTAAGTGGAAGAGCCCTAGCCTTGAGCAGAAGAACTGAGGGACAGCACCCAAGCCCAGAATTCAGGCCCTATGCCTAATAAAATAGGGGGGTGGGAGGGGCTGGAGGCAGAGTGTAAGTGAAAGAGAGCCCGCCTAGCAAGTATTAAGCCCTAAATTCAAACCCCAGTACACTAGCACCCAAAAAAACAAAACAAAACAGGAATAGATTAGATGACTTTACCAATGGTGGTCAAGAGTAGATTAATGAAAAAGAAACCATTATATAAACAAGAGTAGGGTGAGTAAATGGCAAAATTCCAGGCCGATGAACAAGATATCAGAAAATGCCAGCAAACAGGAGTTATCCTTACATTTCACATGATTCTGATGTATATTTTTTAATTTCAATTGTAAAATCTTTTTGGGGGGGTCTGGTTGTGGGGCCTGAACTCTGGGCCTGGGCCTTATCCCTCAGCTCTTCAGCTCAAGGCTAGCGCTCTACCACTTGAGCCACAGTGCCACTTCCGGCTTTTTTCTTTTTGCTTATGTGGTACTGAGGAATCAAACCCAGGGCCTCAGGCATGCAATGCAAGCACTCTACCACTGAGCCACCTTCCCAGCTCTCAATTGTATAATTTCTAATAAACCACTTTGGCTCATGTAAATGAATACATAAATTAATTTTAAGGACATTCCCAATATAAATAAACTGAATCTGTATTTCAATATAGGGTACTATTAAAAATAATAAAGTCTTTGTCCATATATATCCTGTATTTGACAAATTAACGCATGGCTATTAGTGCATTGTTTTTCCTACTACCCATCAATAATTTTCACTTTGCTTATGTGCCAAGACAACTAAATTTCCTAGTTTGTTTTGGTTCAGGAATGTACAGTGATTCTGGACAAAACAAAGGCATTAGAAAAACAGGAAGAAAAATTTAAGACAGTTAACTTATCAATGCAAGGGCATTACAAAGACACTGTTCTATCAGTTTTGAGCAAATCTATTTTCCTTTCAGCTTCTGTTACTTTACATGAGCTAGACATCCTGTAGCAATATTTATTTCTCTGAGGTAGAGATAGGTACACAGTCAGCTAGCTTCCTTTTCTTTAAAAATGTAAAGTAGAAATAAACTACATAAGCACTCTGGCATTTCATGGGTTGGTTGGATTAAACTACTTTGCTTTTGAGTCGAGATTAACAATGTTGATTTTCCATTGTTTATTTAAGCAGAGGGATGTTTTCAATTCTACCAGGTTGAGTTACAAAAGCTCCTAGGATATAACACACACTATTTTTTCAGGGTGTCTGTTAGGAGACCAATCTAACACTTTGTTTCCCCCTTGCTACTTTAGGCCTTTTGACTTGAACCTTGCAGAAAGTGTGCCAGGTTTGACAATTGTGTTCTCAAGTTGGGTTCTTACTGAAGATATCCTCCTTTGCCTCTAAGGTATGTACTCATTTATCCTCTCACACATCTTACTCAATGGGAAGCAGGGAGCTGAAGTATCTCTTTCAACTGGCAGATCCTTCCCTGGAAAGAATGATTTTTCTCCAGAGCAAGCAGATGGCCACACACCTAGAAGGTTCCCTAGAGATTCACCTCTGTCATGCAAAAATTTCTCAGATAAGTGGAAAAACCTGGTGGAAAGGGGAATGTAAGCCAAATGCAACCTATTTATGTACTTTGATCCTGAAGGCATCAAAATAGTTTGCTCCTGAAAGAACCTATTTAAAAGAGGCACTAGTGAAATTCAAAAGCTCAAAAATAAAAAATAATAATTACGACTACGTGGAAATTTCTTAATACAACTGGCATTAGAGAATAAAGTAGCTCCCCCTTTGGATCACAGACTAGTGATATTAGCAGAGATAATTTTATGTCCACTCTGTACTGTGCATATGATATATAAAAGCAGTTGATAGGAAATAAGAAAAAAATAAGGAAAATGACAGTGAGAATTTCCACATAACCACTTTCCAGGCCAGACTAGGTGTGAAGTGAAATAATTTAAAGAAAGAAGAGAATACATCCTGCAAGCAGCTAAAGACACAGTTCTGATAGGCTCCACAATTCTGCAAAGCTACAGCTTATTTGATTTTCATTTCACTTTGCATTTCTTGGATGCCAGCCAATGTCTGGCAATGGTTTAGGCACAAGGGAAGTACACAGACTGTTACAGACCCAGTTCAATTATCAGCTCCAACCATAGTAGTTACGTGGTCTTAAAGTATATTCTGTAAAGTATGGTACCAATTTCTACAAAATGAGATTATTAGCATAATGTGCATAGTGGATAGTAAGTACTCAATAAAATATAATCACTGATATGATTACTGAAATACAAATTTGTAGGCAATATGCCCTGTGCTACAGTCATGGCCTATTTGGAGATTAAAAGGCAGAAAAAGGTAGCTACAATGCAATGTGGTGGATACTTTGAGGACCTAGACAACTCTAGGGCAAAAGAATAACCAAACACTGAAAGTACTCTCACCTTTCTTGTAGAGCATTCTCAAATCTTAAAGCTAGATTTGTAGTGAAGGTCTAAATATAAAAAGAAAGAAAAATGTCATTGCTTATATATATATTACCCCAATTCATCATAATAGAGTTCTGTTTCTCCCATAACTGTTACTTCTTTCTAACATTCTAAAACAGTATGTACATATTAACTGTGTACAAGTGGCCCAGGCCTGTAACCTAGCTATTCATAAGGCTGAGATCTGAGGATTGTAGTTCTTGAGACTCTTATCCCTAATTAACCAGGAAAAAGCTAGAAATGGAGTTGTGGCTCAAGTGACAAAAGTCAGTCTTGAGCAATAATAATAATAATAATAAGTGAAAATAAGCCCTGAGTTCAAGCCCTGGAACTGGTATACATATACACATGTACACATGTACATAATTACATACACACACATATTATGTGTCCTTCCACTGGTATACTTGGCCTAAAGTAGTTTTTTTTTTTTGGGGGGGTCCGGTCATGGGACCTGAACTCTGGGCCTGGGCGCTGTCCCTCAGCTCTTCAGCTCAAGGCTAGCACTCTACCACTTGAGCCACAGCGCCACTTCCGGCTTTTTTCTTTTTGCTTATGTGGTGCTGAGGAATCGAACTCAGGGCTTCATGCATGCAAGGCAAGCGTTCTACCACTGAGCCACCTTCCCAGCCCCTGGCCTAAAGTAGTTTAATGACTTGTTGTTAATTGAATAAATATATGAAAGAACGAACTGATAATATCTGTGTTTCAATAATGGATATCTTCAAAATCTGAAATGCATAGGAAAACAAAGATCTGGCAAAAATTACCTGAATTCAAAAGAATACATTCTAATCTATAATTCCTGCTTTGCTAAAATCTAACTCAAAAATGACTTCAAAATTGATATCTTGGCTCTGAGTACAGAACATACTAGAAACAACAGAGCTTTATTAATATTTCTAATACTTTATTCAAGCATTCAAAAAAGTGTCCTAATTAAATTCTGAGTAGTCCTACATCCCCATTCTGAGTTCTGGCCCTGAAACATGATATGATATACCTGGGCCATGTTTCTTCCAATAGCTCCAACCATGGAGCATCCTGCAGAACCCACCAAGGGAAGAGTCAGGGCTCTTGTGATTCTACAGCAGAAAGGATGGCTTATGTTCCTGACCACAATTTGTGTTCACTTTCTCATAGATATCCTGTCCTAAATGTATGGTTTCCATTAAAGCAATACTGCATAGTTGGCTGAAGATGAGTCATGTAGATTGTAGGAGTTAATTTAGAAGCCTGTACCTTTGTGCAGCCCTTTCAATGGAGAGATCTTGTTCAATATCCAAAACTAGTTAGCTTCTAAATATGTCTCTGAATACAACCTATTTGTAAACTGATATTGCCAATTATTTAAACTGCAATATTTAAATGTCCTAGGATCCCTGAAACAATACAGGTAACAAGAACAAGTATTTGCTTATCTCATGAGGTTTAAACCTAACCTCCAAAATATGACATCATGAGCCAGTGTAATAGACAGTACAATGACATAACCCAAAATCTAAGTATGAATGCCCAGATTATTTGTCTTAATGGAAACTCACTGGATTTTTCCCCACCTCATTCAGAGGTTCTCTTTCTGCTTTGTGTGTGTATTTAGGTGAAACTGTTTATAACTCCTTTTCCCCAAGAAAGAAAATAAGCTAAGTGAACACAGGATTTTTCTGCCCATGGAGGTTATCAGAAACCATGGGTGTCCCAAGCCAATTCTCTTAGCTACATGGAGACTGACATTGTTGGGATAGCGATTTGAGGCCAGCATGGGGCAGAAAAGTCCAGGAGAATCTCCCTTGTCCATGAAAATCTAGATGCAGCCGTGTGGGCTTGCTATCCTTTCTTTTAAGAAGCAAGACATTGGTGGACTTCACTGCAGATGTGCCTAGACAGGAGACAAAACTCAGTTTGAAAAACAACCAACAAAAATCTGGGATGGAGGCATGAATCAGTGCAGTGTAAGAGCACCTGCTTATGAATCTTGATTGCCTATGTGCAATTAACTTAGAAAACACTGTTCCTAGCAGAGACAAATCCTCAGGGCAAAATCAAGTCACAACAACCTCCTTCTGCTCAGTCCCTTCCACTTTTTCCATAGATCATCTTCCTCTCTAACTAGAATATATTAAAATTCATATTTGAGGTGTAGCTTTAGCTTTACGAAATTGTTTTATGAAAATAACATCTCATCAACATAATGAAGTCTTCCTTGGAGAGAAAGTCATGACATTGATTTCCTTTGTCCCCTTCTCACAGCAGATGGTACCCTGTCAGTCAGGGCTAGGTTGTGAGCCTCCACATCTTATATATCCAGCAATACTACTGCCTACATGCAATAAGGAAAATGTCTGAGAACAAAGACCAGGGTGCTCAATAAATACTAGCTATTACTGAAGCTGCTCACACAATTACTGTCATTGTCATTGGCTTATAAAGTAGCATGAAATAGTAAGATCTACAGATTTTTTAGTAGAAGAAAGTGTTTTATGACTCGATTGGTCATTTTGTCATCCTTTCCTTAGAACTCCTTTAATTTAAAAAGATGGTTGGCAGATTAGTTCATAAATATAAAACATATTGTTAATAAGAGCATATTTTAATTGCTCACCATGGTCCCTGCTTTGAACTAGATATACAAGTTGGCTCATTTAGTCCTTTCAAAAATGGTGAAATGTATGTTCAATGAGCCTCGTTTCTCAGATGAGAAAACCAAGTTCAGTAAAGTAACTTGTTCAGTTATTTAGTTAGTTAAGTGGATCAGGAGAATGGAATCAGGACTGGAAGAAGGTAACATTTCCTTCTGGGAACATAGGCACAATTGCTAGAATCATAAATCTGCTGGCCACTTTAGCAGATAACCCCAAATTAAAATCTCACTTGTCATAATTTTATACACTCAGGTTTAATATGTCCCAAGAAGCTTGCAAACCATGTCCAATATGATCTGAAAATTAACCAAAATATAGCTCAATTACTTCAAAACAGCTTCCTATCTCAAATGCTTGAATGTTTCAGTAATGTTCCTATGCCCAATAAACTCAAACTACAAATCTCTGCTTAGCCCTCTGCCATCTCCAATAACTAATTATCAGTGATCAAGAAAGCAGCTGCTACTCACTGAAAACAACTCTGTTAGCTACTGGGGTTAGGCCTATGAGAAATGCAAAAACCCATAAGCTAATTCATCACCTAAAGAAGCTTAAAAATTATCTAGAAGTATCTACATATGTAAATCATAAAATAAGTGATCCAGATTAATACAAATGAAATTCACAGGCGAGTTTCCCTGTGGCTAACATAGCTATAAAATGCTTCATATAAGAAGTCAGATTTGGCTGGGCTCTAAAACAATTACTTTAAAAGAAATCAATGTTCAATCTAGATAGCAAGCAAAGGGAGAGCCAATCCTGTAACTCCCCTTGTCATAGTTTCTAACAGAATCCACTGTAAATAAGTCTTCAAATAGGCTTTAAATTCATGAAAGAAAAACAAAGATGGAGGACAGAATGGCCAATCATAGTCCTGCCCCACAAGTGTGGTTATTGTGGAGAAGTTTCTTGCAAAGTGCTAATGAAGACATGACTCTGTGACAATAAGAGCTAGTTGTACCTCCACGCTATGTTTCATTAACAATCTGACTGCCTACCATTCCTAGACATTGATTTTGGGTAGACAGGAAAGTAAAACTGAAGTTTCATTAGTAGGCTTTTTGTACTACACACACAAAATAAACCCTAAAGTCTGTTGATGGATGCAACAACCTTACCCATAACTTAATAAAGAAGAAATTAAGACTAGGAGAAGGCATGCATTTGCCTAAACATTAAATGTAATTACACACATGATGGATGAACTATGAATATAAAAGTCTTGAAGAACTTCATGTGAAAATAAAATCTTAGTAGTTAATGAGAAATGAAAGGATTATATCTTTATCACTTCAAAATTGGGGAAAAATTCTTAAAAAAGCTACTTACATCACAAAGAGGAATAAAAATCTCATCTATTTTAAAATTTAAACATAATATTTTCTCCCAAAGACACCATAAAAATAAAAGATTACAACTGGGTGAAGATCATCAAAATGCTGTTATAAGAAGAAGGAAAAGAAGTCTTTGGCATCCAGAATATATTAAAAACTCTTTCAAACCACTCAGTAAAAGTAAGTAACAGGAAGGCAGTAAAGAATGTGTGTGATAACACAATCTGCAAAAGCCAAAATTTTAATAAAGTGAAGTAAAAATTTGCAAACATTACTAGCAGTCAGGGAACAACAAAGTAAAACTACAATGATATATCATCTCTCATCTATAAGATTAGCAAACAAAAATAAGGTGTTGAAAGTGTTGGCAAGGATGTGGAACAAAAGTGCATCTTATAAATTGCTAGTAAGAATACAAATAGGTACAATCATTTTTGGTAATTTGGTGTCATCAGCTAAGGATACTACTCTCCTACAATCCTCTCCTAAGAACACACCTTAAGGAATTCTTTATTAACACAAGTAATGTGCATATGAATATTCACAAAAGCCTCTCAGGAAACAACCTAAACATCCTTTGACAAAAACTTGAGATATTAATCATAATATAGTTGTATGATGTGATATAGAGGTAAAAATAAAGAAATAGGATTTGAACACAAATAAAATTTTGAACAAAGAACATAATATGAAGAATACACACTGAAATTCAGAAAAATGACAAAAGATGTAATCCATATATTGAGTTGTTGTGAGAAAAAGAATGCTTAAAGAGAGAGAGAATATTAGAATTACCAACATACTCACGTTAACACATCTATTTCATAATCTAGGTAATACGTACATAGGTGTTTGTTATCAATATTAGTTAATTATCTGTACAACCAAAATACAACACAAAGATTAAAAATAATCTAATATTACTTGAAAATATTTCAAAATATTTTCAGTGGTTCAACCTTTTTTAGACCAGTTTTCAACAATTTAGGCTTTATATGGGAATCTGAGATTAGATGTCTGCTTCTTTTTAAAATTGCACAAAGGGGTTTCAATACAACATATCAATTTTTGAGTACAATGCATCTTGATCAATGTCACCCTTTCTATTATTCTCCTCAATCTCTCTCAACCCCACTCATCCCTTCCAGCTCTATAAATCCAAGAGTCCCTTTCTTCCAGTCACCTACTTTGTAAATCCTTGAGTAGTTTCCATCAACTCTAACATTCTTGTACAATCAGTACACCGTCTGTAGTACATCTCCATCCTACTCAATCGAATTCATTTCCAGGTCTAATTAAAATGCACTAGGGGAACTAAAGGACTAACTCCCAGACCAGTAACAGGCCAAATTCATTTACATCTCCATGTCTTTGTAAATGTTTTACCTTACCTAAAGGTGTCCCTTGTTCCTATTCCTATCTAATCCCTACCATTCCATAATGAGCCCATATATTTCCCTCCTTATTTCCCTCCCTCTACTTTTTGTTTGGTGTGTGTGTGTGTGTGTGTGTGTGTGTGTGTGTGTGTGTGTGTGTGTAGAGGTGGGAACTAAACTCAGGGCTTTGTACATGCTAGGTAAGTGCTCTACCTATGAAGTACAGTCTAGTTCTAAGACTTTCCTCTTTAGGAAATATTTTGAAATGATCACATTTTTATTAATGCCACCATTCCAGAAAAGTTCAAAATCAATATGATTGGTCCCATATATTCGAGTATTTACTTCTACATAGTTTTACTTAGTTTTATCCTAGAACACATTGTACTAATTATTTCCCATAACTTAATCATACCTTTTTCATTACCTTTTAAGATGCCCAATAGTTGAACTGTCTTAAACTTCTATATTCTCCAAGGTAATGAATACCCAGGAAATAATATATTTTTGTTTATACATACATAAAATATACATTATACCAAATACTATATAGCTACCATCAAGATACTTTAGAAATCTTATGACCCAAGAAAAATGCTTTAAATTATCCACAAAATACACATAAATCTTGAGCAATTACTTCATAGCACAGTTTATGAAAAATATGGACCATGGCCACATTGAGTCTCACCTTTCTTCACAGATGACTCAAGGCTCAGTAGACCAAGCAACTCAGAGCAGGATACAACAGCAGGCTAGAACAGCCAGGAAGTTGGCTTATCTTCTCCTACCTCCCACATATCCCAGAAGCAGAGAATGGATGAGAAATACATTCAACATCTAACTATCGATATGATTATTTGGAAAAAAGGGAAGAAAAAGAAAGGAAAGACTTTTTTTTCTATAATACTCATTTTATTTCAGAATCCTCTATTCGTACTTGGAAAATTCTTACCATGATATTTTGTCCATTTGGGGATCAGCTCTGTGCCTTCTAGGTATTATGCAAGTATGCATAGGGCCAAAGGATACAGAGTTTGACCCTGCAAGGAGAGCCATGAAAAAGCCAAGGAATGTTCTCCTCAGAGTTCTGGTCCTAACACAGTTGGAACACAGATCAACATCCACTCAACTTCTCATTCCTTCATTCCTTCATTAACTCAGCCAATGTTTATTGATCACTTATAAAGTGTCAGGTACTGTGAGAGGCATTAGTGATATCTGATGAACATGCCCTACGTTTAGTTCTTGATTTCATGGTAGAGAAGGTAGTCAGACCATCACAAGACAACACATCCTTATTTACTGTAAAAGAGCCATGAAAAGATAATAAAGTGCTAAAACTGTATTCAACCGTGGAGCAGCACTAATTAAATGACTTTTCAGTTGCAATCTAGGAAAGAAGAAACAATATAAGAAATAATGTTCCATGGAAAGGGGAAAAGGACCTTTTATTCTCCCTCACAATGACTACAGAATCAAGTGAGTCTCATCTGAATTTCTCAGGAAATTCACACATGAATTTCCAAATGTGTCACTGTTTCAAGATTCCCCTGTGACCCTTCCACCATTCTAAATGGGGAAGCTGCATCTGTATTTGAAAGAATGAGACAGTTACCCTGCCTTCTGGGTTAATGTTTGCAGGAAAATAGCTTTGAAGGAAGTGATGTGCCTTGCTTTCTTGCGAGTATACTGTGATGAATCATATCAAAGACTAGTTGTTTGCAAAGTCTCAGACAAGATCAAAATGTCATTTTCCTCTGAAACTGCAGCCTATGTTTTGTAAAGAAATCCCAGCCTGATATCTAGCAGAAAATTTTCTAGTCCGGAAATAGATTTCCCACTGAGCATCACTGAAATTGAAACCAAGAAAGAAAGGGTCTCCAGGGAAAGGGTATAATCAAGAGGTTAGAGTGAGGGTTAATGCCAGTCTGCCTATCACATACTCATAAATGCTTGCCAGTAGTAGAATTAACAGGGAAGTTACTCTAGCAGATGTTTTCAAATTAGCCAAAACCATGTCACAGAGTAAGGCAAGAAAGCTGGAAATATGCCCAGAGAGACCTTCCCCCAAGCTGCCTGAGGGAGCCCTTTAAATGTCTGAACCTCCTGATAGAGATTCAGATCCAAGGTTGGGGAGATAAGTAAGGCAAAACAGCATTCTTCCTCCTCTGATTGCTTATCCATGGCTTCTACAAGCCCCCATTCTGCTGAATACTAAGGAAAATCTAGTCATATTGGACAAAGCCAAATTGCACGCTTTTAAGGCTCACAGTCATGTTCTTGCTCCCAAATCTGATAAGAAGACATTGAAAAAGAAAAATCATCAGTGACAACCAATGAGCGAATATGAGTGAGTGTAAAATGAACGGTTTAGTTTCTGGCAAATTCTAGGAAGAAGGAGGAGGGTTCTCAACCTCATCATCTATTCAGAGCACTGATCCCTAGTTTGCAACCAAACATAAACAGGCAATCATGTCCCAGAAATGTTCTCATCTTAACTACTTATCAAATGAGGCTTCCTGTATGTGAGCTAGTTTTCCAACTAAGCGGATTATCACTTGTTACAAAGTGGACCTTACCTTGTATAAGAGGAAGAAATAATAAACACCAACCAGGTCAACAAAGGATAAAAATATCCCAAGTTTGTCACTCATATAATAGACATCTGGCTCCTACTACTTAGAATAGAATGAAGGGTGTAAAAGTGTTAGGTCAAAGACTTCATGCAACATCAGCCCTTATGAGAGTCAGAAGCAGAGGCCATCCAAGGGTAATCTTTCATCTTTTTAATTATTTTATATCCACACTATCTTTTCTTGTTCTTAGCCACTTGTTTTGTTCTGTTTGGCCATATATTATAGGGTTATAGAGAAAGGAGCAGCAAACATATACTGTCATGTTAAATACATATGTCTTGGAAAAAAAGGGCTTGGTAAAGTACTGGCTCATATATACAGCCACCCATCTGTGGATATTGTCAGAAGGCTATTTCTGCAACCTACTTGGGGTATGAGAAAGTTTTAGAACTTCTTAGGAACATATTTGGCAATTTCTGGTAAACCACACATCTAAGCAAAGTCACCTTCATCAACCTATGATAAGAACTAAACTACTAATTTTCTATGATGAGAATTTTTTTAAGGAAGTGGTTCAGGGTTAATTGCAGTTATGGTTGTCTTGGAAAATGGAGAACTATAACTACGTAAGAGTCTTCTGGAAAAGAAGCTCTTTCAAGAGACAATGGGGTACATTAGAATCTTCAAGAGTCCATGCAACACAAAGATTTTTCTAGAAGGTTAGCAAAAGGAATTCAGGTGATAGTATTTCTTTAAAATAAAAAAGAATGTATACATGGCCAAGCTAGACCCAGGTTATAACTATGGCAGGTAGGTAGTCAGCTTTCCTGACTTAATAGTGTTCTTTTAACAGGAGGAAACCTCATTTAAGAGGAAATACACTGAAGGACTTACAACTAGATTGTTTCCTTAATTTAATAAAGAAAGTAAGTGTGGTTTCTACAGAGATGACATCATGAAAATCTTTCAATTGGATGTTTCCTAAGGAAAAATAAACAATTCCTGTTCCTCTAGTAATAATAATCATGAAGGTGGCATCATATGAGTTTGAGTTAGCCACAGAAGGCCCACTATAGAAATGTATATTAGCTATCACAATAATATTCTTTTTTAATTTGAATTTTACTATGTAAAATCAAACTGAATTCTAAGAAATATGTAATACAAAGAAATATGTAGTACTTCTCTCAAAATATAGTTGAAATCTACCCACCTCTAAATAAGTAGTTTGTAAAACATGTTCTCCTCTTAAAATTAATCTAAATGGCTACAATTTAAATGTACAAAGGTGTACACCACATACAGGGTCAAAGTACATGTTATTTCTGTCTCCAAATTTAACTCAACATAGCATTTAAACTTAGGATAATCTAGAATGCAGAACTTCACAGTTAGGTTTGGGATATTTCGCTATATGGGCTACACAAAATTTTGGGAGGAAAGACTTGTTTCCTTTTGCTCTGAATAACATTAATATGATAGATCAAGTTTTTATTGTGGTCTTAACATGAAGTTTTGACAAAAAAAATGATCCTGAGGGAGAAATTAAATGTTATATATCATAACAAGGCCCCCCAGCGAATATTCATATATCTGTGTATTCCCTAAAGCAAGTTGAAGAACTTGGTCGGAAAACTACATCAAAAAATTTAAAGTATACATTAACTAGCTTATTTTTCAAGTAATTCCATCACTAATATTTTAGATAAATGATTTTATATGTTGTTAACTGTGGAATCATAGAGAAATGGCGATAGCTGTAATTTAAAAAAATACTCCACAGTTGCCAGTGCATTAAAGATTTTCTCATCCATAGTGTATAATGTTTTCTCATAAGTCAGGAAAAAAAATCACAGAATTGTAGGTCTAGAACTAGAAGTTGAGCAGTGACCTTATTTAAATGGACCTTCCAAAGCCAAATTAAATTAAGAAGAAATATTTCTATCTACCTTACCCCATGCTGAAGTATGAATTTTCTGGGATAAATTCCATGCATATTACATAGATATATTTAACATTTCTTTATATATTGAATTTTCTTTTTAAAAAATTTAATCAAAGACAATTATTCTATTTGGCACTGGATGAACTACAGCCTTTGTAGTATTTCTTGCCGTTTCATGTCATTTTTAGAATAAACACGGAATTGTTGGAATAAAAAAGAATGCTTTAAGTAACAAGAATGAAAAGAAATTTTCGTATGCAAAAATGACCTAGGTCAATAGACACTTGCTTCCTAAAACTGAAATTGTGCTATAAATAACAATTCCAAAGAAAAGCCTTTGACTTCCAAAAAGAACAGCTCTTTTCTGGTTAAATAATGATATGATAATTTGCAAGGTGTTTGCCTGGGGTTTTAAAACCTCATTCTTACTTTTAAGCATGCCTCAATCCAGTGTCTAAGTCCGCAGAAGATTGATTCATCACCATTTTCTACCAAGCCATTCATGAAGCGCATCAAAGCTCAAGAGCTGTCTTTAATTGTTACTTTTATTAGACATCTTCCCTCCTTGTAATTCCATAACTTCTCCTGCTGTGCCAGGAGGCGGGGATCATCCACCTCCCACATCCTCTATCTCCTTGGGTCTGTGGCACAAGAGACACAAGAGACACCCGGAGTAAAGAATCTCCTGGATCCATCCATAGATGTCACACACACACACACACACACACACACACACACACACAACACACGCATCCCTGTCCTCGTTGTCTGGCCTTCTCCAGCCCCTTCCCCTCTGCGTGCCGGCCCTTCTGAAAGACAAAATTCCGCAGCGCACCAGGCCACGAGGGGGGCCAACCCGAGCCGCCAGGGACAGAACCGCTCTGGGCACAGTCCCCTCAGTGTCTCCCGTCGCGGGCACCCTGGCCGCGGGCCGCCCCTTCCACAGTCTCCCGGGCTACACGGAGAAGCGGGAACTGCTCGCCCTCAGCAGGTCGGGATTGCAGGGTCTTCACGGTAGCTCGGCCCACGGAGGGTCCTCCCCGCCGCTGCAGCCCGCCCCCCTCTCCTCACCAAAGTGCAATCTGTTCTCTCTCCATTCCCGAGGAGAGACCTAAGCTCCAGCGCCCCCCTCATTCACCTCCGCGCGATGCGATCAGCCCGCACTTGGCCTCCGCCACCGGCGGCGGGGCGAGTCTCCTGCGACCGCCCGCTCGCACCGCGTTCCCTCTGCTTCCTCTCTCCGATCTCCGCATCTCTGTCTTTGTGTCTCTGCTTCTCTCACACACACAGAAGGGGAGGGATCTCTCCACACACACACGCACACACACGCACACACACAATGCCAAAATGTCACCCCCCAGGGCAAGTGCAACAACTTGCTTTGCAAACGACCCAGAAGCCTGTGGAGAAGTCGCCTGCAGTGCACAGCTCCCCTCTCTTTCCCGGCGGGGTGTTTCTGAGCGAAAGGGGGTGTGGATTTGTCCAGGAGAGATCATGGGGACTGGGGAACCCGTGTGTCCCCTCTTTTTCTCCTTCAGGGACCCTGTCGTAATTAGCAACTGATCCCTTCCCAGGCTCCCCGGAGGACACCTGCGAGGACCGCATGCCTGGAGAAGGGCACGCGCTTCCCCCCCCCTCCACCTCCCGGGATCCTGGAGTCCCCACGGGGCCCGGGAGGACACCCCGAGAGGGGCCGGGTGAAGTGAGGGCGAGAGCCAGTGGAGAGAGAGCCCGGCCCGCGGTCCCGCAGCCGCGGTCCCTCGGCGGCGACCTCCAGGCGGGCGGGCAGGA